>NW_006399758.1:903916-913544 GCF_000299155.1 Elephantulus edwardii | reverse complement strand
TGTACATAGGGTCGCTATGAGTCGCAAGCGACTCGACGGCACACAACAACAACAGCATTAATTTTCCTCAGAAATGTTTCTTAGTATTCAGATACAGGCCTTTAAAATATTTTATTAAACTTAACTTTGATTATTTAATGATTTAGGATATTGTTGTTGGTGTTTATAGTGACCCTATGTACAACAGCCCTAAACTCTGCTCTGTCCTGTGCCAATCTCACTGTCTCCGACACTCCCATCCCGATTATCCAAGTCACTGAATCAATCCACCTCATAGAGGGCCTTCCCCTCCTGCGCCTGCCCTCCACCCTCCCACGCATGATGTCCACACCAGTCTCTCCTTACAACATAGCCAAAGTTCGTCAGACAAAGCCTCAGAATCCTTGCGTCCAAGGAGCAGTACGGTTTAACCCTCTTAAGGATAAATCTGTTTGTTTTCTTAGCAGTCCGTGGTACCCTCAATACTTTTCTCCAACACCAAAGCTCAAAGGCATCAATTCTTCTATCCTCCCTAGACATTGTTCAACTCTCTGATGCATAACAAGTGATTATTACAAAGACCATGGCCTGTATCAGACGCACCTCAGTCTCCAGAGAGACACCATTACTCTTTAGTACTTTAGAGAGGTCCCTAAGAGCAGACTTTCCCATCACAGTATGTCTTTTAATTTCCTGACTGCTGGTGCCAAAACTTTTGATTGTGGAGCCAAGCAGACTAAAGTTGTGAACAATCTCAATATCTTCACCATCCATCCTGATGCTGCCAATTGGTCCAGTGATGAGAATCATTGTCTTCTTGGCATTTAGCCTCAATCCACATTGAAGGCTATAGTCCTTGACCCTCTGCAGCAAGTACTTCAGGTCCTCTTCAGTTTCAGCAAGCAGGGTTGTGTCATCTGCATAATGCAGATTTTTGATAGATCTTCCACCAATCCTGATGCCACATTTCTCCTCATAGAGCCCAGCCTCCCAGATGATCTGTTCTGCAATTCAGAGCTTCTAAATGATCATATATACACACTGTTTTAATATGATTGTCACAAATCCTGGTGGAATTTTGAGGGAGAGGGAAATGTAACTGGCATGAGATTGCAGAAGTGTTTGTGAAAAGTCTCCAGCTGCACATTCCCTAAATTAATAAGGAATGTGCTCCTCTGTGAAGAGTCTTTTCATGTCTTTTGCCCCTTTTGTGATTAGCAGTCTTTTCTTTCTGGAGGCCTTGTGGTATTCTGTAAACTTTTGTTATGAGACCCTTGTCTGAGATTACATTGCCAAATATTATTTCCCAGTCTGTAGGTTTTCTTTTCACTCTATTGGAAAAAGCTTTTGATGCACACTGGGACTTAATTATTAGAAAACCCCATTTGTCAATGCTGTCCTCTCCAGCCTTTCTGGATATTTATATTATAGTTTAGGGCTTCGTTTGCAAGCCTGTTTATGCCATAGGCCCTTAGGGCTTCATTTGCTTAAATAAGTTTGATCTCAATTCATCTCAGGATTCTCATGGTTTGGGACTTTACCCTTTAGATCTCTGATCCATCCTGAATTTATTTTTTTGTGTATGATGTGAAATGTGCATTCTGTTTCCATTTTCTGCAGGGAGATGTCCTGTTTTGCAAGCAACATCAGTTAGAGAGATTATAGTTTGCTTATTTAATAAGTTTTGATTCCTTGTCAAATACCAGTAGACTGTAGGTAAATGGGTTAATTTCTGGGTTCTCAATTCTGTTCTGTAAGTTAGTCATTGTACCAATACCATGCTGTTTTGGTTACTACAGCTGTGTAGCAGGTTTTGAGATCCGGAGGACTATATCTCCCGCTTCATTTTTATTTTTCAGAAGAGGTTTGGTTATTCAGGATCTCTTTCCTTTCCAAATCTGCCAGTTGCCTTCTCTATCTCTTTGAAAAATGAGTTTGTTGTCTGTATTGGGATTGTGTTGAACCTGTAGATTGTTTTTGATAGGATTGCCATTTTCACTATGTTAAGTGTTCCTGTCGATGAACAGGGAATGTTTTTCTATTCAGTTAGATTTGTTATTGTTTCCTGTGTGAGTGTTTTGTAGTTTTCCTTGTAAAGGTCTTCTGTGTCTCTAGTTTGTTTTATTTCCCATTACTCTACCTTGTGCTTGGCTGTTGTCCTTGGGGTTACTTTCATTGTTTCCTTGTCTGTGCTTTCTGTGCTTCTGTAGAGAAATCCCCCCTTTTTTTGTATCTTGATCTTTATCCTGCTGAGGCAGACCCAGGCCCAAGAAGACATTAGCTAAGCAAAAACAGGAAACCTGTTTAGCAGGCTTGACTCCCAGGAACAGTTCCCAGTGAATAGCTTTAACCATATAAGGTAGATAGAAGTTCAGCAATAAGTAACAGAAAACCGGTCCTACAGCTGAGGGTTGGCTGCCCAAGAACCAAATGAGGGAATTTTAGCTAACCTATGACCTTTCTCCCCAAGTGCCTAACTAACCTATTGCCCCTCTTTAGCCAATCTGCTTAACTAACCAATCATAATATATATAAAAACTAGTCTATACAAAGAGACCCCAACCAATGCCTTGTAGTAAGCCTGTATGAAGAGGGCATTTTGCCTTTGGGGACCCTGATCCTTGAGAGGCTGTTGTCTCTGTCAGCACTCCCTATGGAAAAGAAAGTCTTCCTTGGTTCACCAGAAAAGCCTGTAGCATTGTTCCTTCCCTGTAGTCACTGGACAGGAGGTCGAATTCCTGCAACACTGCCACTCTACTAAATTGGTGTGCTAGATTGAATAATCTTTTGTTGATTCTTTGACGTTTTCTGTGTACACTTTCATATCATTTATGTATACTGACAGTTTTACCACCTCTTTACTGTACACGATGCCTCTTATTTCCTTCTCTTGTCATATTGTCCTACCAAGTACTTCTAATACAACTATTAAATAAGAGTGGTGATAGTAGTCTTGTGCTCCCTGTCCGTTAGAATGCCTATAGTCTTTCTCCATTGTGAATGTTGTTGCCTCTTGGTTTTGCATATATATTTTGCTGAGGGTGAAGCCAGTTTGCTCCTTGGAGTAAAAGATTTTAATACTGTGTTTCACGTATTTTGGGCTTGTCACCGGAGGGACCAGTCCTTAGAGAAGCACAGAACGATGCTTGGAATGCTTGGAAGGCTAGAGAGAGGGTCAGTCAGCACAGAAGAGGAAACCCCTGGATGAGATGAATTGACACAGTAACTGGCCAGTGGGGTCAAGTGTGTTGGAAACAGTGAGGTTGACTCGGGGAAGGTCAAAGTTCAGGCTATTGTTAATAGGGTTGCTATGTTGACTGAAGGGCACATAACAACAACAACATGTTGAGGAAATTCCCTTCTATTCTTATTCTGCTATTTTAATAATGAAGGGATGTTGTATATTGTCAAAGGCATCTTCTGCATCAGTTGATAGAATCATGTGGCTCTTGTTCTTTGCTTTTGTTAATCTGATGAATTTCATTGATTGTTTTTCTTATGTTGAACTGTCCTTGCATATTGGCATACCCATTATGAATCTCACCTGGTCGTAATCAGTTATTTCTCTTATATACTATTGGATTCTCTTGGCCAATATTTTGTTAAGAATTTTTGCATCTATTTTCATGAGGGCTATTAGTCTGTAGTTCCTTTTTTGGTAACATCTTTGCCTGGTTTGGGTATTATACTTTCTTTGTAGAATGACACTGAGATGTTCCTTCTTTTTCAGTTTTTTGAAATAATTTAGGTAGAATTAGTGATCATCACTGAATGTTTGGTAGAATTCAGCTGTGAAGTCATCTAAGCCAGGACTCTTTGTAAAATAGATTCTTTGTATGACCTATTCAATTTCTTCTTTTGTGGCATGTCTGTTCAAGTGTTCTACTCTCTGCGTCAATCTGGGTAGGATGTGGGTCAAAGAAAGGAAATTCTAAGGATAAGGACTGAAATCCATGGAATAGAAAATAGAAAAAGGATTGAAACCATCAAGAAGACCATATTCTTGGGAAGATTAATAAAATAGAGAAATCATTGGCCAGTTTAACAAGACAAGAAAGAGAACACACAAATAACTCTAATTAGAACAGAATCAGGTGAAATGAAATCAATAATAACAGAATATTATGAAAAGCTATACTACAATAAATTCAAAACTACTGGACATGGACAAATTCCTAAAAAAGTAAAATTTTTTAAAACACAGTAAATAGACACTATAAAGCGCAATAAAGCAAATGTAAAGAAACACATAATGCTAACAACAATATTAGAAAACAAATTCCTGTCACATCACCTGCTGCATGTGCAGATTTTAAATTATAGCAATTTTTAAAAACTCTTTCTTTCACTAAAACTCAAACTTCCTGCCATCAAGGCAATTCTAACTCATAGTGACTCTCCATTATTTTGGAGCCTTTGTTAACCAGATTGTTCCATCTTTGGCCATTGCACGCTGTTTTCCCTGGGCTACTGTACCACTTTAACATGCCCTCAGTATGGATTTTTTTTTAGCCCCTTCCTTAACTTTCAGACACTACGTGATGTTTGGCTCATCCTGTGAATGTCCCTCCTCGACTGAAAAACAACAGTGGGTTAATTTAGGTGTGCTGGTTTAGGTGTGCTGATTTCTACTGGTGTGTCAGTTATTTCATGCTGCTCCAGCTAATAAAGAAATATTTGCACATATTCTAATGCAAGTATGTACATGTTGCTTATCTTTAAACTACTCCAACAATAAGACACTGAACTCCTACCATTTACTATCCATTTACACCTTTGTTTAATTTCAGCATACCTGTATAGCATTACCTCAGTTAGAAACATAACAACCCTGGGGGAAACACCTTTTTCAGGTAGAGCATAAGCTTATGCACGGTTCTTTTGCCTTTAGTCTCACAGGGGTCACACATTTCCAAAGTTTTATAGGTCAGTACCTTGCTCCCCAACCAGGTCAGCACCTTGCTCCCCACCCACTTTAGTGAAGTTATTTCTTGCATTTGCAAGGTATGTTCACTTTCTTCATAGTCTTAAAAATGTCACACACAGCCTGGCCCATTATAGACACACTGTTGCACATGGTGTTTTTCCACGTGCAATTCCTCCAAGTGCTTTTGAATTCAAAATCTTTAAGAGAAAAGGAAATATTAGAGACACGCATTTTGATCACATAAAAATGGCTGCCTTTTTCTTTTTTTAAATGAAGTGTGTGTGTGTGTGTGTGTGTGTGTGTGTGTATAACCTAAGTATCTTATAAGGGTTTTTATCAGGGCTCAGAACCTTCTCTTCTCTCTCTCACATATACATGAGCACATACATTCTCCATCATACCACCAAACACACTCAGACCACCCCACACACAAAAAATTCTTGAGCAGGGTAGATATTTTTCTTGAAATTAGTGAAAAAAAATCTCAAATACATTATATAATGTGACTTAAAAACTATGCCTGGCTACTGTAATTATTAACACTTTTTCTTTTATTAAAATATCTAGGGAAAAGTAGAAGTATAGAAGATAATTTGGCATTTGCGTTTTTCAGTTTTCAAAGTAAAAACATGAACTTTGTTTAAATGTTTAAAAAGCAATTTCTTCAAAATTGAATTTTCTATAACTGAACTATTGAACTACCTCAAAATATGCCTAATCTCTGATAGGTTCTTCTTGCAAAACGAAAACTGGACGGAAAATTTTACGCTGTAAAAGTACTACAGAAAAAAATTGTTCTCAACAGAAAAGAGGTAAACTCAGATAACTGTTGCTTATTCTAATTAAGCCCATTTTCTCAGTTAACAGAATAGTTTTCTGTTTTATAATGAGTTGGTCCTTTACCTTTTTTCCAGCAAAAACATATTATGGCTGAACGTAATGTGCTCTTGAAAAATGTGAAACATCCATTTTTAGTTGGATTACATTATTCTTTCCAAACAACTGAAAAACTTTACTTTGTCCTGGATTTTATTAATGGAGGGGAGGTGAGTTTTAAAATTAGTTTTCTAATACCCACATTGTTCTTAAGATGTCTATATTGACAGTCCGTTGTCAACTAGTATTTTTTTTTAGTATCCAAGGAACTGGCTAAGCTAATGCACAATGCCAAGAAGTATACTTGGGGTTCTTAAATATTTTATGATGTAGCGGGAAGGTTTGTGAAAGAATTTTGGTACGAAACTACAGTTTCATAAATGCTTTGCCACCAAGCTATACAACAATAGTTATATACAGAAATATTAGAGAAAAACATTATTTATAATTTAGATCATTTGTTTCAGCAATTGTACATAAATTTTATGCCTGCCTGACATTTTTATAAAATGTGTGAAGCTATAGAGGCCTACTGCTCAGGAGTTGCACAACCAACCTGAAGACATGGTGTTCAAATCCCCTAACTGCTTCAGAGGAGAGAGACGGCAATCGCCTGCTTTGCAATTTAAACCCTCTGAAATCTCGTGGGAGTATCAGCTATGAGTTGGTTCTGAGTTGACAACAAATATCAATACAGACAACAACTACATTATTAATACTTGACCCATCAACTGAGATAGGCCTGTAAAGAAAAGTTCTGAGATTAAATTAATTTAGACAACCTCCATGTGATTGCATTCTTAGTGATTCATAATGTATTAGTCTATTAAAGGTTAGGATGTCTTCCTTAAACGCAACTAGGATTTCTTTTCAAAAGAAATCTACTCCAACCAGTTGTTACCACAATATAACTTAAGCTTAACCCTGCAGAACTTCCCTCTTTCAAAAGGAGTAAAAACAAAAATATCCAGCCTATATGTTTTTTATCACCTTCAATTTAAAAATGTTACCAGTTAATTCAGATTTTTCTAAAAGTAGCATTTGGTTTAAGTAAATGATACCCAGGAGTTGTATTTGGTGTCCAGTCACAAATTTCCAATCTCTGTATAGTTTGTTTATGGAAGAACAGTCTAAAAAGACCCAGAGAGACAAGTTCAGTATCAGGATTGCTGGTCATCACTGATAATCTTTGCTGGAACTGTTGACCAGAGAGAAAAGGTTAGTATCCAGTTAAGACTTAAGAAAGAGGTGGGAGTCACTGAAGCCAGAAAGAATGAACCAAAAGGCTTTTTGAACAGAGAAGATGGACAAGTGGGGGCACAGGGCCAAGAGAGTGCCAGTTCTGTGCTTGGAAATTGTTCTTTCTCACATTCAAAGAAATAATAATCACAGCTTTTGTAGTTATATGGTATATTTTTTTCTTATTATGTGTCTTAATATTAATTTTCTTCTGTCTTATAGCTGTTTTTTCACTTACAAAGAGAACGGTCCTTCCCTGAACACAGGGCAAGGTTTTATGCAGCTGAAATCGCCAGTGCACTTGGTTACTTACACTCCATCAAAATAGTGTACAGGTACAGTTTAAAATTTTACTTGTAAACATTTTAAGTCTGTTTCAGTTAATAGTCCAGTTTTCTTTTCTTTCCTTTAATTTTTTAGAGATTTGAAACCCGAAAACATTCTTTTGGATTCAATAGTAAGTATTAATTTTTTAAAATCTGCTAGTTCTCAAAAAAATAAAAAACCTGCGAGTCCTCAATTTTTGTTGTTATGCTTAGTGGGGAAAGGCAATCTCAAAAGCTTACAGATTGTACAATAACATTCTCAAAGAGAGAAATGTAGGGCTTGATGACAGATTAGCGATTGACAGGTCACGGGGGGGGGGGAAACTGGGACAAAGGAGAATAAATAGGTGACATAAGTGAGTTTATGTTGGTGATGATTTCAGGAACCAGCAATTGGGATAAAATTTCATAGAATTTACTTACACATAATGCATGTGCATAACAACTAAACGGAGTTGGAAATCTAGGAAACTGTACTAGACCAATGACAGTTTTCCTGCTTGAAATTCTAGAATACTGCATTGTTTATTCTAGATGAGTCTCAATGTACTGTTTTAACAAATTCTTTTTAATTTATAATTATTTAAAGGAAATTGAAATAATTTCTTTTCTTTATATCTATGCATTCTTTTTTTCTATCTGACTTTGTGTTTGTCAGGGACATGTTGTCTTAACTGATTTTGGGCTATGCAAAGAAGGAATTGCTATTTCTGATACCACAACAACATTTTGTGGAACACCAGAGGTAAGAATCATGTTTTATTATTATTTATAAATCCATATAAAAATTAAATATTGTTATGTGCTATTGAGTTGCAGAACACAAATTATGTCTACAAAATAGGATATAAGTGGAGTTGTGCTGCAAACCCAAAGGCACATGATTGGAATCCAGTAGCTGCTTTTTAGAAGTATGGGTAATCTCCTCTTATACACTTTACAATCTTTGAAGAGCTGCTGGAGGATCAACTCCGGGTCATTTCTGACTTGATGACATATAACAACAGTTTCTACTGAACATTTAAAGATTATTGGTGGTAGTGGTGATTGTTATGTGTCATCAAGTCCCCTGTGACTCATAGCGACCCTATGTACAATAGCCATAAATCCTGCTCTATCCTGTGCCAGTGTCACTGTCTCAAACACACCCACCCCAATTACCCCGCCACTGAATCAGTCCACCTCATAGAGTCTTCCTCTCCTGCACTGTCCCTCTACTCTCCCAAGCATGACGTCCCTCTCCTAGGACTTGTCCCTCCTTGCAACATGTCCAAAGTCTGTCAGACAAAGCTTCACAATCATTGCCTCCAAGAAGTAGCCTGGTTTAACCCTCTCCAGGATGAACCTGTTGGTTCTCTTAGCAGTCCATGGTATATTCAATACTCCAGCACCACAGCTCAAAGGCATCAGTTCTTCTTCTATTATCCCTAGTCATTGTGCAGCTCTCTGATGCATAGCAAGTGATTGCAAAGACCTGTATCAAGTGCACCTCAGTGTCCAGACTGACATCATTGCTCTGTAGATGTCTCTGACAACAGACTTTCCTAGTGCAATATATCTTTTAATTTCCTGGCTGCTGGTGCCAAGAGTGTTGATTGTGGAGCCAAGCAAACTAAAGCTGTTTACAGTCTCAGTCTCTTCACCATCCATCACAGTGCTGCCAGTTGGCTCAGTGGTGAGAATATTTGTTTTCTTGATGTTGAACTTCAATCCATATTATAGGCTGTAGTCCTTGACTATCTTTAGCAAGCGCTTCAGATCCTACTCAGTTTCAGCATGCAGGATTGTATCTTCTGCATAATGCAAATTGTTGATGAGTCTTCCTCCAATTCTGATGCCATATTTCTCCTGATAGAGCCCAGCTTCCCAGATAATCTGTTCTGCATATAGATTGAAAAAATATGGAGATAGGACACATCCTTGACATACACCTTCCAAATTTTGAACCATGTGGTGTTTCCTTGTTCTGTTCTGACAACTGCCTCCTGGTCCAAGTATAAGTTCTGCATAAGCACAATCAAGTGTTCTGGAATTTCCATTCTTTTCAGAGTCAGCCACAGTTCGTTGTGGTGCACGTAGTCAAATGGCTTTGTATAGTTAATGAAACACAAATAGATGTTCCTCTGGTATTCCGTCTAACTTACTTTGGACATGTTGTGAGGAGAGACCGGTCCTTAGAGAGGGACATCATACTTGGGAGGGTGGAGGGACGGCGCAGGAGAGGAAGGCCCTCTATGAGGTGGATTGATTCAGTGACTGG
Source organism: Elephantulus edwardii (assembly GCF_000299155.1). Lineage (NCBI taxonomy): Eukaryota > Metazoa > Chordata > Mammalia > Macroscelidea > Macroscelididae > Elephantulus > Elephantulus edwardii. Next base: position 903,937 of record NW_006399758.1, on the reverse strand, counting down.
AATAATTGGGATGGGAGTGTA
>NW_006399758.1:885100-903816 GCF_000299155.1 Elephantulus edwardii | reverse complement strand
ATTGGCACAGGACAGAGCGGAGTTTAGGGCTGTTGTACATAGGGTCGCTATGAGTCGCAGGTGACTCGATGGCACATAACAACAACAACAACAACTGGTATTCCCTGCTTTCAGCCAAGTTCGATCTAACATTTGCTACAATATCCCTAGTACCATGGCCTCTTCTAAACCCAGGCTGCACTTCTACCAGTTCTCTTTTGATATGCTGTTCTGGTCATTTTTGGATGATCTTCAGCAGAATCTTTATTGCAAGTGACATTAATGGTATTTTTTGATAATTTCCACACTCTGTCAGGTCACCTTTCTTTGGAATGGGAACAAATATAGATCTCTTCCAGTCAATTGTTGTACCAGGTGGTTGTCCTCCAGATTTCTTGGCACAACTTGGTGAGCACATCTAGGGCAGCATCTGTTTGTTGAAATATATGACTTTTTAAATTATGGTTGTGATATAACATAAATTATTTTGAATGACCCAACAAAGATAAATGGTACTTTTTTGGTTTCAGGGTTAATCTTTTTTTAAAAGGTCTTGAATTAGTAATAAAGGTGCTCTAAAACAGATTATAATGTTTATTAAACCACTCTGAATATTTTTAAAGAATAATTTCTTACACATTTTAAATGGGTGAATTATATGGTGCGTGAATATCTCATTAAAGTTGTTATTTGAAAATGTGAAATGAAGCAGATACTGTAAATTATTAACATTGATTATATTGCAGAAGTATCTATGTTTTTTCTATTACTTTTCCTTAGTATTTTATCTTAGTGGCTGAAATATTTCATATGAAAGTGAACTTCTTTACAAATGAAAATAAAATAATGAATGTGGAAAAAATTGCATTAGAATTTGTTAACCAGGACATCTTTTTTCTTCATAATTGTTGTAGCTAACAGAAAATTTATCTATTTAGGAAACAATGATATTGTAATTTATGCAAAAGCCTTTACTCCTCCTTTAACTTCACTCACACACCTATACCATTGCGTATGCACATATGGAATTTTAGTTTAACTTTTTTGGTTTCAATCTACTTCTGATAACCTTAGGTACTCTTCTTGTTATTAGGTGCCATCGAGTCATGGCTATTTAAAAAGTATGATAATCTCGCCATCATTTTTCAATGTTTTGGTCAAAAATTCTATAGAAGAATCCTGATCAAAGAGAAGATGTAGAACAGAAATTTTAAATTCTCATGGTGTCCATATTTCAGGGAGCCATGGAGGTGAGAGGAATCACCAGAAATACTGTTTGGAGATAATCTTTAATCCTTAAACCAAAAATATTCCCTTAAGTTTTTTCAAATCAAAACAGTAGTTTAACTTAATAACAAATACCTGCCTTGAGCATTGTATTCTTTTTAGATCTATCTAGATGAGATCAAATTGATAACTCCAAATGGAAACAATACATAGAAAGTTTAGACCAGCTTTTATGTAAAATGGAGAGAAATAACTCAGAAAAGAAGAATGAGAATGGTTAACTCGAAAAATGTTATCTGTATGACTGAATTGTACATTTACAGCTTAATGAGTTGGTATATGTTCTACTGTGTGTATTCTAAATAACAAAATTTAAAAGTATGATAAAATGGCTCAACTAAGACTTCTTTTGAAGATCAGAAATTTAATAACATTTCTTTAAATAATAATTATATACTTTAAAATGTATTTTGGAGGGAGGTCTGGTGGCCTAGTGACAAGAAGCTGCACTGCAGTCCCAGAGGAGCACGGTTCAAATCCACCAGATGCTCTCCTGGAGAAGGAGGGACAGTCTCCTCCTGTGCCAATCAGATCCAATTTGATGGTACATACACACAAAATAATAAAATAAAAGTTTTTTTCCTTTTTCATAATCTAACCCAGTCTTTTGTATACATTTGTAGTCATTCTTTTGGTTTAGGTATAAAGAAATGTTTTTGATTTTGTAGGTAACAGATTTTTTTTACATCCTGTAGACCAGGTGGGTTGACACAGTGATTGTGGCAATGGGCTTGAATGTGTTACAGATTGTGAGGATGGCATGGGATAGGACAGTATTCATATTGGATGTTCACTGGATTGCTGTGATTTGTACTCAACTTGATGGCACCTAACAACAATAGCTTTTAGAAAGGATATACAAATTATTTTGTTCCTAACTAGAAGAACAATGATGTCAGTCTGGAGATTAAGATGTGCCTGCTCTAGGCCATGGTCTTTGTAATCCCTTTCTATGCATCAGAGAGCTGGACAATGGCAAGGGATAATAGAAGAACTAATGCCTTTGAGCTGTGGTGTTGGAGAAGAGTATTGAATATACCGTGGACTGCTAAGAGAACCAACAGGTTCATCCTGGAGAGAGTTAAACCAGGCTTGGAGTTAAGGGTTAAACTCCTTGGATGCAATGACTCTGAAGCTTCCTCTGACAGACTTTGGACATGTTGCAAGGAGGGACCAGTCTTTGGAGAGGGACGTCATGCCGGGGAGGGTGGAGGGGACAGCATAGGAGAAGATTCTAGATAAGATCAATTGATTCAGTGACTAGGGTAATAGGGGTAGGTGTGTCAGAGCTGATAATGTTGGCTTAAGATAGAGCAGGGTTCAGAGCTGTTGTACAAAGAGTTGTTATGAGTTGCAAGTGACTGGACAGGCATAATAACAATAAGAATTCTAAATGTCATTTGAAATTGTTAAACTTTTAAAAATACATCTAGCCATTTCTTTGGATCATACTTAACAAGGTTTAAAGAAAATGTTTACCATATGTATATTTAGTATGGGAAGAAGAAATAAACATTTTTATGTGTAAATTTTAAATTTACCATCTTATATGTGTTATTGTAGTGTGTCTACTTTTTTCTAATTAAAATGTATAGAATCATCCAACTCACAAAATGTTTCTAAATGACAGATTTAAAAATTTTCTACGATAATTTCTATATAAGAACATTTTTCTTTCATTGAAAAGAATTTCTCTTTAAAGAAAAAAAAGAAAAATATTATATTTGAAACATTAAAAACTCTGTTTTCAAAGGAAAAATGTGATAATGACCAAATAATTGTATAAAATAATCTTGTGAAATACTTTCCCTTTAAAATGTGTATTTTAGTCACGAATATGAAAGGTTAATATGGCAGAGGACTCACTTGGTGTCTTCTTCTGTGTGTCTTAATTGTGTCGTCATTTCTGGAAGAGGGCTGAAGTATGTGTTTTGAAATAATGGGGGAGATTTCAATTAATTCTGAAGAGTATCATGGCCTAAGAGCCACTTGGAATAGAATAAGAACATCCAGTAAAAATGAAAATAATAGAGTTATCAGTGTGATAGTAAAATTGGAAGATTATGTAATTTCTGACTTACTCATAAAGTTTTATTATCTGCATTGTGTTTTAAAATGCTCCAATATTTAATGTTTTACATAGTACCTTGCACCTGAAGTAATCCGAAAGCAGCCCTATGACAATACAGTAGACTGGTGGTGCCTTGGTGCTGTTCTCTATGAAATGCTCTATGGATTGGTATGTATTTTTACCCTTTTGTGACCATTTCAGTGTGCTGTACTTAATTTAAATTTTCTGTCTCTGAATTTTCTTGATAAGCTTGTGGCAACTTAGAAAATGTTAAGATCATAATAAAGCAATAACCTGATTAAATAAAAAAAATTAGATATTTGTGCAAAAAATATAACTTTAACTTTGTTACTACTTTTAGAAATTGTCATAATTACTTCAGTAACATTAATCCCTACTTCCAGGTTTCTTCTCATTTTTAGTAATATACACCTAGTTTTAATATTAAAATTGTCCTCTTTGCTTCATTGATGCAAATAGTTGTTGTGTGCCATTGAGTCGCCTAAGACACATAGAAACCCTATGTACACTAGCTCTGAAAGCTGCTCTATCTTGAGCCAGTCTCATCATCTCTGACAGATCTAATCCCATTTCTCCAATCACTGAGTCAATCTATCTCATTCTGGGTCTTCCTTTCCTGCGCTGTCTCTCCACTCCACCCTTCCAGTCATGATCTCCTTCTCCAAGGACTGTTCCCTCCCACCCATGTGCCCAAAGTATGTGAGATGGAGGCTAGAAATCCTTGCCTCCAGGGAGCAGCCTGATTTCACTCTATCCAGGATAAGACCTGTTTGTCCTCTTGGCAGTCATTGGTATACTCAGCAATCTTTTCCAACACCACAACTCAAAGGCATCGATACTTCTGTCATCCTTAGTTATTGTGCAGCTCTTAGATGCATAGCAAGTAATTGTGAAGACTATGGCCTTGAACAGGTGCACCTTTGTCTCCAGACTGACATCATTGCTTTTTAGTACTCTAGAGTGGTCCTTGACAGCAGATTTTTACCAGTGCAGTTTGTCTTTTGATTTCTTGACTGCTGGTGCCACAAGTGTTGATTGTGGAACCAAGAAAGCTGAAGTTATCAGCAACCTCAATTTGTTCTCCATCCATCATGAAGCTGCTCATTGCCCAGGGGTGGGAATCTTTTTTTTTTTCTTGACATTGAGCTTCAATCCATATTGAAGACTATAATCCTCAAACAGTATTGTAGCTTAATTAAGAAAGTATTCGGATTTGAAAATTGAGCTTTTTAAAAAAAATTATCTCTATAGGATCATATTGACAGGTCGAAAGGTTAGATGATAAATTTAGGAGCAATTAAGCCTTCATGCACAATGCTTAAGGAAGCTGAGAATAGAACATTGAATGACCCAGGAAGAATCAAAAGAAGATGGATAGAGTATACAGAGTCACTATACCAAAAAGAATTGGCTGATAAAAAGAATTTCATGAAACAGCATATAATCAAGAGGAAATGGTGATGAAGGAGAAAGCCCAGGCTACTCTGATGAAATTGGCAAAAACAAGACCCCAGAACCTGATGGAATACCAGCTGACATATTTCTGCATACAGATGCTGCCATGGATGTGTTCACCGGGTTATGGCAAGAAATCTGGAGGACCACTACCTAGCCAACTCATCCCCCCAAAAAAGGTGATCTGAAAGAGTGTGGAAATTATCAAACAATATCACTAATATCACACTCAAGCAAGATCCTGCTGATGATTATCCAAAAATGAGTGGAACAGTACATCACCAAAGAATTGACAGATGTGCAAGCTGGGTTCAGTAGATGTCGTGGTACTTGGAGTATCATAGCCAACATTAGATGCACCTTGGCCAAAAGCAGGGGGTATCAGAGGAATGTCTATCTGTGTTTAATTGACTATGCAAAGGCATTTGACTGTGAGGAACAGATTGTAGCTAACTTGGAGTAGAATGGGAATGCCAGAATACAGTTATGCTCATGTGAAAGCTATACTTGGACCAGGACACAGGACTAGTCAGAACAGAGTAGGAAAACACTGCATGATTCAGGATCAGGAAAGGTGTTTGTTAAGGATGCATCCCATCTCCCTTCCTTTTCCTTCTATATGCAGAAGAGATCAGGAGGCTGGACTTAAAGAAGAGGAGTGTGGCATCGGGATTGGAGAAAGACCCATGAACAACCTACATTGTGCAGATGACACAACCTTGTTTCTTGAAACTGAAGAGCACCTTAGGTGTTTGCTGCAGAAGATCAAGGACTTGTAGTCTTTAATATGGATTGAAGCTCAACATCAAGAAAACAAAGATTCTGACCACTGGGCCAATTGGCAGCTTCATGGTAGATGGAGAAGAGATTGAGTTTGTTAACAATTTCAGCTTGCTTGGTTCCACAGGCAGCGCTCTTGGTTACAGCAGTCAGAAAATTAAAAAAGAAAAATTAGTTGCACTGGCAAAGTTTGCTGTCAGGGACCTCTCTATAGTACTGAAAAGCAATGATGTCAGTCTGGAGACTGAGGTGCACCTGATACAGGCAGTGGTCTTCACAATTGCTTGCAGTGTATCAGAGAACTGAACAGTGACTAAGAATGATAGAAGGATGAATGCCTTTGAGTTTTGGTGCTAGAAAAGAGTATTAATCATACCATGGACTACCAGGAGAACAAACAGGTCTATCCTAGAGAGGGTGAAACCAAGCTACTCTTTGGAGGCAAAGATTTTTAAGCTCTGTCTCACATACTTTGGGCACGTGGGCAGAAGTGACCAGTCCTAGGAGTAGGATATCATGCTAGGTAGGATGGACAGCATGGGGGAGGAATACCCAGGATGAGATGGATTGGCTCAATGTCTGGAGAAATGGTATTAGTTCTGTCGGCGACGAAGAGATTGATTGGCTCAGAATAGGGCAAAGTTCAGAGCTATTGTGCAAAGGGTCACTTTGAGTTACAGGTGACTTGATGTCACATAACAACAATAAGAATAAATCTGTTGGAGTTCATAGAACAATTTGGAAGTGGATAACAAGGTTAGTATCAGTCAAGTTGAATGACATTCGTGTTACCGGATAGTATGTTTAGAAAATAATTGAAATATTATATTTTGATGTGTTTCTTTTTATCAACAAATTTAAATAAATAAAATAAAATTAACTACTTTGCATACCATGAACATCATTCCTGAATAATTTAAAAATGATAAAAATATTTTTATTAGTATGTATTATAATAAAAAATTATACATTTGAATATTTACCTTATATCTTATAGCATTTTTATTAATGTATAAATTCTCAGCTTTTTGCCACTTAAGATTATTTGGTTTCTCTCTCCTAAACATCATGTCTTGCAGATTTCGGTGGGGAGGGAGGGCGGGGAATGTCACATATACTATGTTATTAATTTTTCCAAGTTTGAGGCATTTCAGTTAGCTTACGTTTCCTAATAGAAAGTAAATCATTCCTTTGTTTTAGGCATTTGGAAATATTTGGAATACCTTCTAGACTCCCATCATGATCCCTTATTGTATAGCAACATCATGTTGGGAAGCATGGACTGGTATTTGACGCTGCTAGAGCTGCTGCTGCTGCTACTGTTAGTGCTAAATACTGCCATCAGTGGAGACCTGAGCTTCAGTTTTGGGTTGTTGCTTTTATTCCTGAAAACTGTTGAGTTTCAATGAAAATTCTGCATGTGCAGTACCTTTTAGAGCATTTGGTTCACATTACCATTTTGAATTTTAGATTCCTTTGAAAGCTATCAAGCTCTAGTGGTAAGAGTTTCTCTGCCAGCTTTAAGGCACACATTTCAGATCCACCGGATGTTCTGTGAGAGAAAAACAGTTTGCTCTGGTGCGATAGAATGTCTCTAAAAACTGAATGGAGAAAGAGCCGATTCTGACTCGATGGCTCACAATGCCAATAGCATGAAAGCCAACGTTATCTCCTTTTTCTTAGGCTTCATCTCATTATGAAAAGATCTAGCTTTAGGAATATCTTATAACCACTTTATGTTTTATCTTCTACCAGTGTTGGATATCTTCTTGATTATTTCTTATATAAGGCTGAGTTTCTTTATGTAACTTTGAAAATATTAATGTTATTATGTAAAGTACAATGGAGTTAAAAGGGAACATTTGAAACATTTTTTTAAAAAAAACACATGCTTCATGAATTTTTATTAAATACTGGAAAAGAAAGTTAGATTTTAAAAAACTTTAAAATAAAAGTTTTTTTCACTTTTTTGTTAAAAGATGATAACAAGCCTATAAACTCCTTTTATTTTAAAACTAGGCAATTAAATAACAACTTCACATGTTGATACTGTATCATTCTCAGTACTAGTTATACCTAGTAGTGCTGTCATTGTTCTAGTTACTTAGGTAGGAATGCATCTCACTTTGCTTTATTTACTCCAAAATCGGTAAGAAATCACTTAGTGTTGGTCGGTATTGAATCTCTGTTTTCAATAATTTACCAGTGTGCCTATGAGGAGGCTGTTTCTTTTCTGTAAAGTAGATACTATTAGAAGTTTCATAAACTTTGAACACTTGCCCACAAGGTGCTAATGAGCAAATGAACTGGACCTTGTTCATCAGCTGAGCATGCTTTGAGATACATGGTTTGCTGGGCTTTGGAAACTCAGGGCAGAGGAAAGCACCCTGCAAATGTTTTTTGCTCAAAAAAGACATTTGAAATCTGCAACTGTTTAGATTGCCACCTACAGATGGAGACAGGTTCTCCCTACTCTTTAACCATTTCTTTTTTTAAAATTTTTTTTAACCATTTCTTAGTATGGGTTACTTAACCAGTTTTTTCTTTATCTTGATTTTTTAAAAAAAATTTATTTCTTTTTTATAGCCCCCTTTTTATTGCCGAGATGTTGCTGAGATGTATGACAATATTCTTCACAAGCCCCTAAGTTTGAGACCTGGAGTGAGTCTCACAGCCTGGTCCATTCTGGAAGAACTCCTAGAAAAAGACAGACAGCATCGACTTGGTGCCAAAGAAGACTTTGTATGTATCTTCTTTTTTCAAGTCCTTATTTAATTTAAGCTATTTGAAATTGAGGGATAAATCTTTATTTTGTATTATATATGAGATGATGACTGTTGTTAATAGACTACTGAGTGTCCTGTGACTCCTAGTGACCCTGTGTACAACAGCCCTAAACCTTGCTCTATCCTGTGCCAATCTTATTGTCTCTGACACACCTACCCCATTACCCCAGTCACTGAATCAGTCCATCTCATATAGGGTCTTTCTCTCTTGTGCTGTCCCTCCACTCTCCCAAGCACACCATCCCTTCTGAAGGACTGGTCCCCCCTTGCAGCATGTCCAAAGTAAGTCAAACGAGCTTCAGAGTCCTTGCCTCCAAGGAGCAGCCTGGTTTAACCCTCTCAAGGATGAACCTTTTTGTTCTCTTAGCAGTCCATGGTATATTCAGTACTCTTCTGCAGCACCACAGCTCAAAGGCATCAGTTCTCCTTCTCTCATTCCTAGTCATTGTCCAGCTTTCTGATGCATAGCAAGTAGTTACAAAGACTGTGGCCTGGATCCAGGAACACCTTAGCCTCCAGACTGACATCACTTCTCTTCAGTACTCTGGAGAGTTCTCTCACAGCAGACTTACCCAATTCAATTCGTCTTCTAATTTCCTGGCTGCTGGTACCAAGAGTGTTCATTGTGGAGCCAAGCAAACTAAAGCTGTGAACAATTTCAATTTCTTCACCATTTATCATGATGCTGCCAGTCGGCCCAGTCATTAGAATCTTTGTTTTCTTGAGGTTGAACTTCAGTCTGTATTGAAGGCTGCAGTCCTTGATCTTCTGCAGCAAGCGCTTCAGGTCTTCCTCAGTTTCAGCTAGCAGGGTTGTGTCACCAGCATAACGCAGATTGTTGATATGTCTTCTTTCCAATCCTGATTCCACATTTCTCCTCATAGAGTCCAGCCTCCCAGATAATCTGTTCTGCATATAGATTGAAAAGATATGGAGATAGGACACATCCCTGGCATATACCCTTCTCAATTTTGAACCATACAGTGTTTCCTTGCTCTGTTCTTATGACTGCCTCTTGGTCTAATTATAGGTTTTGCATAAGCACGATCAAATGTTCTGGAATCCCCATTCTTCTCAGAGTTAGCCCCAGTTTATTGTGGTCCACATAGTCAAATACCTTTGCATAGTCAATGAAACACAGATAGACATTCCTTTGGTACTCCCTGCTTTCAGCCAAGATCCATCCATCATTTGCTATAATATCCCTAGAAGCACAGCTTCTTCTAAGCCCGGCCTGCACTTCTGGCAATTCTCTGCTGATGTGCTTTTCCAGTTGTTTTTGGATAATCTTTAGCAGAATCTTGCTTGCATGTTATATTAATGGTATTGTTCGATAATTTCCACACGGTCGGTTCACCTTTCTTTGTAATGGGAACAAATACAGATCTCTCCCAGTCAGTTGTCCAGGTAGTTGTTCTCCAGATTTCTTGGCACAACTTGGTGAGCACATCCAGGTTAGTTAGTGTCTGTTTGTTGAAATAAGTCAGTTGATATGCTGTCAATTCCTGGGGCTTTTTTTTTTTTTTGCCAATTCTTTCAGAGTAGCTTGAATTTCTTCCTTCATCACCACAACGTCCTCCTTATATGTTATTTCGTAAAATTCTTCTGTGTCCATCAATTCCTTTTGTTACAATGACTGTATATTCTTGCCTTCTTTTAATGCTTCCTAGAAAATTTCATTTTCTGTCTAAAGCATCCTTAAGTTTTGTAACTTCAGGCTTATATTTTTTTTCTTCTTCAGTTCCTCAGCTTATGAAATGTGAGTTTGGCCCCTTTGATTTTCTGACTCTAGCTCTTGGCACATTTCTTTATAAGGCTTTACTTTGTCTTCCCACGCTGCCCTGTGAAATCTTCTGTTCATCTCCATAATGTCCTGATCTCTTCCCTTTGTTTTGGCTTCTCGGCACTCTAGTGCAATATTTATAGTCTCTTCTGACATCCTTCTTGGTCTTTCCTTACTCTTCTGTCTTTGCAATGACCTGTTCCATTCTTCCTGGATGATATTTTTTTATATCTCCCACAGCTCATCTGGTCTTCGCTCATTAGTGTTCAAAGGCTTCAAACCTGTTCCTGAGATGGTTTTTCAATTCAGGTTGGATTGCCTCAATGTCAAATTTTGGTTCTCGTGGATTTGATTTCATTTTCCTTAGCTTCAGCTTGAACTTTCATGTTGACTACAACTATTAAAAAAATATAGAAAAGTTATATACTTACATGTCTTCAAATTGTCACCATTGCTTATATAGAATTAAGCTGTATTTAAATTGTTTTATAAGCATTTTTACACTATGTTTTCATTTAAAATTTTTTATACTTATTTCCCCTTTTATAAAAATATGCTTTGGCATTCATTTTTTAATTACTTCTATTTTAAAATACTTTTACTTAACAAGAATGTATTTACATTCCTTATGGTACATGAGATAATACCTTTTACTTTGAAGTATTTTTATAACACTTTATTATGAAAATTTAGGAATACTTCCTTGAGATTATTTTTGGAATTTGAAAATTGATTATATAATAAAAATCAGAGAAATGGCTAATATAATTACAGTGTGTCAGTAAATTCATAAACCATTAAGGAACTTGACCTTTTTTCATTTTCTCTCTTAGATTCTTAGAAATAATTTTTAATGATCTTGAATTTGACCTGTGATCAGTGAACTTTTCTTGTTCTCTTTCTGTCTATAGCCTCTACCTTGCCCTTGACTGGGCTAGTGGCTCTTCCTATATTTATTACTAAGCTCAGCTTTTATCAGTCAGTCTTACAGTATTTCTTACCTCTATGTCCCATGAATCTTTTGTTGAATTCACTGTCAGAAGTTGCAACTTTAGGTAGTTTTGTCTTCTTAAGAGACTACTAAATCAAGCCAAATCTACTGCTAACTCTGAGGAATAGTAACTCCAGGATTCGTCTCTGAGGACAGAACTGCTCTGTAGGATTTCCAATATTGTAATTTTTTTTTTTAATTTTTAGTGTATCTTTGTTTTTTCATCTTTTAAAAATTTTTATTTTAATGAAAGTTTACAGAAAGGTTGGATTTTCATTCCTTTGTGGTTGCACTTTTTCCTCCCTTTCCCCTAGTCCACTTTTTAATTCACCTCTTGTTCCAGGTAGTCATTGTCACACCTATAATGCCCAAACATACATTCCCTTCAGACAGTAGTTCCCCTCATCTGTTCCAGGACAGTGTTTATCACCTACCCACTCTTTTCTTGTTCTTGCCACAAACCTGTATGTTAGTCTTATTTTGTAACAGGGTACCATGCAGTGTTTGTTATTTTGTGACTGAGATACTTCACTGTGTAGTGTTTTACAACTTCTTTGTTTTTCAGTGCTGAATAATATTCCATTGAGTGAGTATATCACAGTTTTTCTAGCCATTTTTTTGTTGTTTGGCAGTTAGATTGCTTCCATCTCTTCACTGTTGTGAATAACACAGCAATAAACATGGGTGTGCATACATCTGTTTGAGTTGCAGTTCTGGTTTATTTAGGACATATTCTCAGTAGTAGGAGAGCTGAATCAAATAGTATTTCTATTTCTAATTTTCTGAGAAAGCTCCAGATCACTTTTCATAGCAAATTGCCACATCTTTGTCCTGTAGAGCAGTAGTATAATCCAAATCACTACACCTCTGGCTTCACAAAGAAAATTAGACCCCTAAGCCTAAATCTTAAGTCACTAAACTCTTCTTTAATTGTGTATAAAGCAATACTTGTACATAGATGAAAATGTAGTTGTTCAAAAGAACAAGTGTTCTTCGTGGCTTAAAAGGAGGAAAGGTGTTGCTAGGGTTGTATCCTTTCACAGAACTTAGTCAATCTTGAATGATCAAGGAAGCATCAAAGAAGTTAAAGGGAAACAGAGTCTCTGTACCAAAAATAATTGGCCAAGAAGGAAATATTCAAGATATAATGTATGATCAAGAGCTAATTGTAATGAAGGAAGAGATATAAGTTGCAGTCATGACACTGGCATAATAGAAGACTACAGGAATCAATGGAATGCCAGTTGACACATTTCAAATGACATGTCAGTATACAGCCCTGAAGATGTTCACCAGTCTATGCCAGGAAATTTGGAAGAGAGCTGCTTGGCCAATTTACTAGAAGGGATTGGTATTTGTTCCTCTTCTCAGGAAAGGTAATCCAACAGAATGTAGAAATTGCTAAACAATATCATTAATATCACTTGCAAGCAAAATACTTCTGAATATCATTTTTAAAATGGCAAAAACAATACTTAGATCAAGAACTGACAAAAGAAGTTTTCAAGCTGATTTAGAAGAGGCCATGGCACTAGGGATATCATTGCTGAGTCCAGATATATCCTGACTTGAAGGTAAAGAATGTGAGAAGAATGTCTTTCTGTGCGTTATTGACTATGCAAAGGCATTGGGGCTCTGTGGATTATAACAAATTTTGAGTAACACTGAGAAAAATGGGAATCCCAGAACATTCAATATGCTCTTGCAAAACCTCTAGGTAGACCCCGAAGCTGTTGTGTGAACACAACAAGGGAACCACTACATGGTTTAAAATTAACAAAGGTATGTGCCAGGGTTGTATCCTTTCTCCAAACCTATTCATTCTGTATGCTTAGAAAATTATTTTGGAAACTGCACTCTGTGAAAAAAGGATGTGGCATCAGGATTAGAGGAAGATTCATCAATAACCTTTGGTGTGCGGATGACATAACCTTGCTTGCTGAAAGTGAGAAGCATTTGAAGCCCTTGCTGCAGAAGATGAAACACTGCCTTCAATATGGATTGAGTCTCAGCATCAAGAGAACCAAAATTTTTCCACTGGTCCAATAGTTGACATCATGACAGATGAAGAAAAGATTGAAACTCTTGTTGCCTTTAATGACTTGGATTCACAACCAAGACACTTGGTACCAGCATCAAGAAATTAGGAAATGCATTGCACAAGGGAAGTCTTCAGAAGGCACCTCTCCAAATTATTGAGGAGCAGTGATGTTAGTTTGAGGACTAAAAAAGCGTGCCTGATTTATATCATGGTCTTCTCCATCAAGTGCTCTGCTGCTGAGAGCTGAGCAGTGACTAAGCATGAGAGGAGAAGAATTGATAGTTTTGCTGTTGTATTGGACAAAAGAGCTGAGTATCCCATATGGTACCAAGAGAACAAATGGATATTATCTTTTTTTTATTATTTTATACTGGTTCGCATATAACATTAATATACATTGTGTTTCACACATTCAGTTACTCACATTTCATTTCATATGATCATTCATATACATTGTGTTTTATACAATTAATCACCATTGATCTATACCCACTATTACCCTATGTTTTCAGGTTTTATTGGATCATTCCTAATTCCTTCACCATCTCCCTCCACTTACCAAACTTTGTTATTGTAATGATTTTTTCCCTCCCCACACTGCTCCCCTCCTTTTCCCCTTTTGGACTTTATACACATCTTCCTAGTCTTCCTTCTGTTTTTACAATAATGGTTTTATGCATTGTATGTCCTTATCATACTGAATTCACTCAACATAATGCAGTTTAGACTCTCCCATCTTGTATATTATTTTATGAAATTGTTGCTCCTGAATTGTTTTGTGCCATCTAATAGACAATGACTCATAGCAACCCTATAAACGATGGCTCTGAACCCTGCCCTCTCTTGAGCCAATCTCGCTGTCTCTGACGCAGCTCCCCTGATTGCTACAGTCATTGTGTCAATCCATCTCATTCATTGTCTCTCTCTCATGGGCTAACCCACTACCCTTCTGAGCATGATATCCATTTCCAAGGAATGATCCCTCCTAGCAACATACCCATAGTATATGAGACTGTGAATTTTACAGTTCTTGCCTCCCAGGAGGAACCTGGTTTCACTCTCTCCAGGACAGGCCTGTTTGTTCTCTTAGCAGTCGAGAGTATGTTCACTTACTCTTCTTTAATACCACAATTCAAAGTCATCAATTCTTCTTCAGTCATCCTTAGTCATTGTCCAGCTCTCAAATGCATAGCAACTAATTGTGAAGACCATGGGCTGGATCAGGCACACTTTTGCCTCTAGACTGATGTCATTGCTATTCGGCACTCTGGAGAGGTCACTGACAGAATCTTACTAAAGCACCTTGTCTTTTTATTTCCTGACTTCTGGTGCCAAGAGTATTGATTGTGGGCTCGAGCAAGATGAAAATTGCTAACAATCTTAATCTCTTCTCCATCTATCATGGTGCTGCCAAATGGCCAAGTGTTAAGAATCTTTATTTTCTTGATGGTGAGCTTCAATCCAAAGGCTTCAAATCTTCCTCAGTTTCAGCAAGCAAGGTGTGTCATCTACGTATTGTAGGTTTTTGATGAGTCTTCATCAATCCCGATGCCACATTCTTGTTTTAAAGTCAAACCTCCTGAATGACCTGTTCCACATATAGATCTCCACTCCTGAGCGTTGCATAGTATTCCATTGTGTGATTATATCACAATTTCTCAGTCCATTTGTTTGTTGATGGACATTTGGGCTGTTTCCATTTTCTTGCTATTGTCAATAATGCTTCTGTGATCAGTGTACAGATCTTCATTTATCTATCAGTTCTGTTTGCCTCAGGGTATATTCCTAGCGGTGTAATAGCTAGGTCATACGGGATTTCTAAGTTCAGTTTTTTGAAAAAACACCAAACTGCCTTCTAGAGTTGTTGTTAGGTGCCATCGAATTGAGCGTGACATATAGCAACCCTGTGAACAAGAGATGTGAACCCGGTCTGTCCTGGCCCATCCTCATACTTCCTGACAAATTATAGAGCCCATTGTGGCAGTCCCTGTGGCAGTCCACCTGGTCGAGGGTCTTCCTCTCCTTCACCAACCCTCTACCTTTCCAAACATCATGTTCCTCTCCAAGGAATAGCCCCTCCTAGCAGCATGCCCAAAATATGTATTTGTTTTTTTTTTTAAAGTCTGTGGGATATTCAGAGCTCTTCTCCAACACCAGAGCTCAAAGGCATCAATTATTCTGTCATGTTTATTCACTGATACATAGCACTCAGATACATAGCAAGTGGTCAGAAAGACCATGGCCTGAAAGACACCTTTTAGTCCTCAAACTGACATCATTATTTCTCAATAATTTGGAGTGGTCTCTAGCAATAGACTTTCTCAGTGCAATATGTCGCCTGATTTCCTGACTGCTATTACCAAGGATGTTAATTGTGGATCCAAGTGAGATGAAATTGTTGATAGTTTTGGTCTTTTCTCCATATATCAAGATATTGCATATCACTTCAATGGTAAGAATATTTGTTTTCTTGACAGTGTGATGTAATCCATATTGAAAGCTGCATTCCTTGATCTTCTCCAACAAGTGCTTCAAGTCCTCTTCACTTTCAGCAAACAAAATTGTGTCCTCTGCATAACACAAATTATTGATGGGTCTCCCTCTGAAGCCACATTCCTCTTCATAGAGTCTAGCTTCTCAAATATTTTGCTCAACATATGGATTGAATAAATATGGAGAGAGATTAAAACCCTAACACATTCCTTCTTAATTTTAAACCATGTAGTGTTCCCTTGCTCTGCTTGCACAGCAGCATCCTGGGCTAGGCATAGGTTTCACATGAGCACAGTTAAGTGCTCTGGAATTCCCATTCTTTTCAGTGATCGTAACTTGTTATGACCCACACAACCAAATGCCTTTGCATAGTCAATAAAGCAGAAATAGATATTCTTCTGGTATTCTTTTTAGCCAGGATCCATCTGACATGAGCAGTGATAGCCCTGGTGCTACGACCACTTCTAAATACTTCTTGAACTTTTTCTGTCTATGTATTCTTCTAGCCATTTTGCAATTATCTTCAGCAATATTTTGCATGCATGTGCTACTAATGATATTGTTCAGTGGTTTCCACATTCTGTTGCATCACCTGTCTTGGGAATGGAAACAAATACAGATGTCTTCGAATCTGTTGGCCAGATGGCTGTCCTCCATATTTCCTGTCAAAGACTGGTTAGTGCGTCCAAGGCTGCATCTGTCAATTGAAACAAGTCAGTTGGTATCCCTTCTGTTCCTGGAACCTTATTTTTTGCCAATTCCTTCAATGCAGCTTCCCCTCCCTCCTTCATTATCATTGACTCCTGCTCACATGGTGTACTTTCTGAATTTTTTTTAATGTCAGTCATTTCTTTTTCATATGTATTTCCTCCATCTTCTTTTGATGCTTTCTGGGTCATTCTGTATATAGCCCATAGAATCTTTCAGTATTGCAACTTGAGTCTTAAATTTGTTTTTCAGTTCTCTGATCTTGATAAATGCTGATTGAATTCTTCCCTTTTTATTCTCCAAGTCCAACTCTCTGCACATTCCATTATAAGGTTTTGCTTTGTCCTCCTTAGCTGCCCTTTGAAATCTTTGTTCAGCTCTTTTACTTTGGCATGTTTTCTTTCTATTTTGGCTTTTTTTATGCTTTTGCAATTTTTAGAGTCTCTTCTGACTTCCATTTCTGTTTTTTCTTTCTATTCTATCTTTGTAATGACCTTTTGCTTTCTTCATGGATGATAATCTTCTGTATCATCTCACAACTCATCTAGTCTTCGATCATTAACGTTTAATGCTTCAAACCTGTTCTTAAGAGGATTTTGAAATTAATTTGGAATAGATTCAAGAAGATATTATTATTCTCATGGTCTTAATTTTCATTTTCTTCAGCCTAAATTTGAACTTAAACATGAAAAATTGATGATGTGATTCAGTCTGCCCCTGGCTTAGTTTTGACTGCTGATATTGGGCTTCTCCAATGATTCCTTCCCTAGATATAGTCAGTCTGACTCCTATGCAGCCTATCAGGTGAGGTATAAGTGTGGTTGTACCATTTTACAATTCCACTAACATTCTCTCTATTTGTCTCCAACATTTATTGCTTGTTGTCCTGTTAAATGTTGTCGCTGCTCCTGGGGCAAGATGGTATCTCATTTTGGTTTTTATTTGCATGTCTTTTATTGCCAATGATTTTGAGCATTTCTTCATGTATCTGTTTGCCATCCAGATGTCTTCCTTTATGAAAAGTCTTTCTTTTTCCATGCCTTTTGCACATTTCGTGACTGGGTTGCCAGTCTTTTCCCTGTGGAGGCCCTGTGGTATTCGGTAAACTTTTGTTATGTTATGTCATTGCCAAATTCTTTCCCCCAGACTGTAAGTTTTCTTTTCAACCTATTGGGGAAAATTTTGATGCACACAGAGACGTAATCTTTATAAGGTCCCATTCATCAATGCTGTTCTCTCCTGTTTATGCCTTTCTGACTGTATTTGCTGTCTTATTTATACAATGCTTTGGACATATTGCAGGGAGGGACCAGGCCTTGGAGAGGGACATCATGCTTGTAAGGGTGAAAGGACAGTGGTAGAGAGGAAGATCCTCAATGAGATGAAATGATTCTGTGACTGAAGTAATGAGGGTAGGTGTGTCAGAGACAATAAGGTTGGCACAGGATAGAGCAGGTTTCAGAGGTTTTGTATGTAGGTAGGTTCTCTGTAAGTCTCAAGCAACTCAATGGCACATAACAATCACAACATTTATCCCATAGACTAGACTTTCTATATTTGCTCCCATTTTGTCTCTTATTATCTTTGTAGTTTGGCCTTTACCCCTTGGTCTCTGATCCACCTTGAGGTGATTTTTTTTTTTTTGGTATGGTGTGAAATGTGGACCCTGCTCTGCTTTCTTCAGGGAAATGTCCAGTTTCGCCAATGCCATTTGTTGAAAAGGTTTTCTGTTCACCATTTGATAGGTTTTGTTTCTTTCTCAGATGCCAGATGACCATCAATAGATGGGTTAATTTCTTGGTTCTCCATTCTGTTCCGTTGGTCTGTATGTCTGTCATTGTATCAGTACCATGCAGGTTTGGTTATTATGGCTCTTTAGTAGGTTTTGAGATAAGAGAGTGCTATGCCTCCCACTTCATTTTTGTTTTCCAAAAGTGCTGTGTTTATTTGGGGTTTCTTTCCTTTCCAAATAAAATTACCCATTGCCTATTTTTGTCTCTTTGAAAATTGAATTTGGTATCTGTATTGGGATTGTATTAAACTTTTAAACTGCTTTTGATAGAATTGTCATTTCACTAAGCTGAATCTTTCTATCAATGAACAAGGAGCAATTTTCTATTTAGATAGGTCTCTTATTGTTTCTTGCAGTTGTTGTTGTTGTTGTTTAATGCCATCGAGTCGTAGACGACTCATAGCAACCCTATGAATGAACAGCCTGAGCACTGTTCGTACATAGTTTCCAGAGGCAAGCCATTTTGGAAGTGGATGCTGCTCCTGCTTCCAGGCTTGATTTATTTGGGAAGCTCCAGGCAACACTGTCC
>NW_006399758.1:873426-873880 GCF_000299155.1 Elephantulus edwardii | reverse complement strand
GTATACCATCTATTCCTGGAGCCTTCTTTTTTGCCATTTCCTTCAAAGCAGCCTGAACTTCTTCTTTCATCACCATAGGCTCTTGCTCATATGTTTCATATAAGCACGATCAAGTGTTCTGAGATTCCCATTTTCCTCAAGGTTAGCCACAGTTTGTTGTGATCCACACAGTCAAATGCCTTTGCATAGTCAATGAAATACTGATAGACATTGTTCTGGAACTCTCTGCTTTCTGCTGGGATCCATCTGACATTGGTAGTAATGTCCCTAGTGCCACAATCTCTTCTAAACCCAGACTGTTTTTCTGGTAGTTCTCTGTCAGTATACTGTTCAAGTCTTTTCTGGATATTCCTTGGACAGGAACATCATACTTAGAAAGGTGGAAAGTCAGCAGAATAGAGGAAGACCTTCAGCGAGGTGGATTGATACAGTGACTGTGACAGTTGGCTAATGT
>NW_006399758.1:867330-873326 GCF_000299155.1 Elephantulus edwardii | reverse complement strand
CCATGGGTTCCCATTACCACAATTGGCACATCACTGTCAGGCTTCAGCATCACAGCAACCACGAGTTACCTCTGTACAGCAACGCACAGACCAGTGCTATACCACCTAGAAGAAAGTTTGACAGGAAGACAATTTGAACCTGGCCGAGGGCCACCGATGAAAATCACCCACCTTCGGCTTGGTAGCACAGCTTCTTTTCCACTAGGCCAACGTAGCTCTCTCTTGGTCGTTGTCATTGTTATTGTTGTTTAATGCCGTCGAGTCGTAGACGACTCATAGCCACCCTGTGAACGAACAGCCTGAGCACTGTTCGTACATAGAGTTTCCAGAGGCAAGCCAATTTTGGAAGTGGATGCTGCTCCCGCTTCCAGGCTTGATTTAGTTGGGAAGCTCCAGCCAACACTGTCCGCCATGGGTGCCCATTATCACGATTGGCACATCACTGTCATAGGCTTCAGCATTACAGCAACCACGAGTTACCTCTGTACAGCAATGCACAGACCAGTGCTATACCACCTAGACGAATGGTTGACAGGAAGACAGTTTGAACCTGGGCTGAGAGTCGCAGGCCCAAGGGCCTTTTGGGCTTAAGGCCGCCTCCAGGTTCAAACCCTAGGCCCAGGCTGGCTAGCCTCACTCCAGGGACAGAGCAAACCTGCACGTCAAACACATTCCCGGAAAAGCAGTCGACTCCAAAAGCTTGCCACGATTCCTGCACTTCCACCACCACGCTCCTGCCTTCTGGCCAGAAAAGCTTCTCAAGAGCCTGGGAGGAGCCAGCCAAACCAGGAACAACATGGCCACTTCTTTCCCAGCTGTCTTGGGCTTAAGGCCGCCTCCTGGTTCAAACCCTAGGCCCAGGCTGGCTAGCCTCACTCCAGGAACAGAGCAAACCTGCACATCAAACACGTTCCCGGAAAAGAGTTGACTCCAAAAGCTTGCCACGATTCCTGCACTCCCACCACCACGCTCCTGCCTTCTGGCCAGGAGAGCTTCTCAAGAGCCTGGGAGGAGTCAGCCAAACCAGAAACAACATGGCCTGTTTCTTGCAGTAGTGTTTTGTATTTGTTACTATAGAAAAATCCCACTGATTTTTGTGTATTGATCTTATATCCTATAACTCTTGACTAAATTAGTCTCCTAACTCTTACAAGTTTTTTGTTGGGCCTTTGGAGATTATTGTGTACCCTGTCTTATCATCTGCATATAGGAACAATTTTACCATCCCTCTGGATGCCTCTTATTTCCTTTTCATGTCATACTGCCCTAGCAAGTACTTCTAGTACAATATTGAATAGGAGTGGTGAGTGGGAATCCTAGTCTAGTCCCTGTTCACAAGGAGAATGCATTTCATCTCTTTCCATTGAGAATGATGTTGGCTTTTAGTTTGTATATATACTTTCACTATGTGGAACAAATTGCCTATTTGTATTTTGCTGAGTGTTTTAATCAGCACAGGGAATTGGATTTTTTCAGAGCCCTTTCTTTCAGCAGTTGATAGGATCATGTGGTTCTTATTCTTTGCATTGTTAATGTGATTAATTACATTAATTGATTGTTGTATGTTGAACCATCCTTGAATACCTGCTATAAATCTCACTTGATCATGATCAGTTTTTTTTTTTAAATACCATGTTGGATTCTCATGGCCAGAATTTTGCGAAGGATTTTTGCTTTTATATTCTTGAGAGATAATGGTTTGTGGTTTTCTTTTTTGACAGTGTCTTTTCCTGGGTTTGGTATTAGGGTTATGCGTGCTTAATAAAATTACTCTGGACATGTTCTTTCTTTTCCTGTATTTTGAAATTTAAGTAAAATTGGTGATAGTTCCAAACATCTCTGATGTTTGGTAGAATTCAGTTCTGAAGACATCAGGGCCAGGACTTTTCTTGGGGCGGGGGAGGAGGGATTCTTTTTGTGACCTGCTCTTTTTGTGATCTGCTTCTTTGGTGATGGTTCTGTCAAGTGTTCTTCCTCTCTGTGATAATCTGGGTAGGGTGTGAGTTTCTACCAATTTGGCCATTTCTTATTGGTTTTCAAATTTATCGGAGTATAACTTTTCATAATACTGTGTTAACATTTATTTATTTTAATCTGGGTCTGTTGTGATACCACCTTTTTCTTTTCTTATTTGAGTTATTTGTGTCTCGTCCTTTTTTTATTGTTTTTAAATGGTTTGTTGGTTTTATTAATGGGTTATTTAGAAGACCTTTTGAAGAACCAGCTCCTAGTCTTGATGGCTTCAGTTGTTTTTTTTATCTAATTGATTTCAGTTCTAGCTCTTATAGTTTGCTTTCTTCTGGAGACGGAGGATTTAGATTGTTGATTCTTTTTTGTTTGATGGAGGTGTGAATTAGGTCACTAATTTTTTTCTTCTTTCTTATGAACTGCTCCCTGAGGACTGCCTTAGCTGTATCCCAGTGTTTTGACACGTTTTCTTTTCATTTTCTCTTGTTTCCAGCAACTTTTTTTATTTCATGTCTTCCATAACCCAATCATACTCTAGCAGGGTGTTATTTAGCTTCCATGAGGGTGATTTTATAAGCTTACTCTTTTGTCATTAATTTCTAGTTTTATTGCATTATGGTCTGAAAAGATACTTTATATTATTTCACTGTGGTTTTTTTTAAATTTCTTGAGTCTTGCTTTGTGTCCTAATATATGATTAATTCTGGAGAATGTGCCATGTGCACTTGAAAGTAAATTGAGTTTTTGTTAGTTGCTGTACCATGACTACATCCACAGTGAGTCAGTTCTGACTTGATCGTACATAGCAGCCAACAACAGTGCCTTTCACGAAACTTTTATTTTCATTCATTCTACTGATCTCTTAAACTGACCTGTGAAGTATCTCTGGAAGAAGTTATCTCTATTTTTCCTGTGAAGAAATAGTAACTGCTAAGAGCATAGATTAAAGTAGGTGGTTCTGAATAACCATCTTTCTAGTCTGACATGTCTGTCTTTCAGCTACACTGATCATATGAATAGCGTAAGTATGCATCTAAAATGATCCATGATGAACAAAGTTATAGTAGTTGCATCTTATAATTTCTCCAGAATTATTAAAATATTTTTTCCTTCATATTATAGCTTGAAATTCAGAACCATCCTTTCTTTGAATCGCTCAGCTGGACTGATCTTGTACAAAAGAAGATTCCACCACCATTTAATCCTAATGTGGTATGTATATAATTCATATTTTTTTTCTTAAATAACATACCATGAAATTTTATTTTGTTGTCATTATAGCAATAGATCTCAGAATCTAACCTCAATGAAATGAAGTTAATATTTAAACTATTTGTGAAATATGTCACACAGAGTGGTATTCATCTTTTCATAGTTGGCCATTAATAATAGGTTGATAAAAATATCTTACAACACAGAAACTGTAGAGTGTTTTTATGGAATTTGTTTACAAAAAGTATGGGCTTACTAAAAAAGACAATTCATTGCCATTGAGTCAGACTGACTCATAGATGACCTTCCATCTAGTTTTTAGAGGCAATATGCAGGAGGAATTGCCCGGCTTTCTCCCACTGGGATTTGGACCTCCTGTCTTTGAATTGACATTATAACTAACTCCTTATCAACTGGGCCTCTAGAGAGGTAATAATAATTTTTAAAAGGTAAAAATTAAAAGAATTATGAGGTTTCCTTTTTATACCTACTTGATCAACTATAATTTTATGTAACATCAGTACATATCTTTTCCCAGATTATAAAGCCAACTAGATGCAAACATTATTAATGATATTGTAAGTTATTGCATCTATTTTTAAAAACAGTAAGATTGCTTACCTTAAGCTTGGTTGTTAGTTTTACCTGTTAAAACTGGAAATAGATGTATATTTTATAGTATTAATAATGTTGAGAATTTTTGAAAAATGTGTAGAAGAGGTAAATTAATATGAATAGTCATCAGTGGACTCCTCACAGTATTAGTAATAGTTATCAGTTGACAACTTGTTGTTGTTGCTATGTGCCATCAAGTTGCTTGCGACTCATAGCGACGCTATGTACAACAGCCCTAAACTCTGCCCTGTCCTGTGCCAATCTCATTGTCTCCGACACACTAATCCCGATTACCCCAGTAACCAAATCAATCCATCTCCTAAAGGGCCTTCTCCTCCTGCACCTGCCCTCCACCCTCTCAAGCATGATGTCCTTCTCCAAAGACTGGTCTCTCCTTACAGAATGACCAAAGTATGTCAGACGAAGCCTCAGAATCCTTGCCTCCAAGGAGCAGCCTGGTTTAACCCTCTCCTGGATGGATCTGTTTTCTTAGCAGTCCATGGTACCCTCAATACTCTTCTCCAACACCAAAGCTCAAAGACATCAATTCTCCCTCTATCCTCCCTAGTCATTCATTGTCCAACTCTCTGATGCATATTCCACAATAAGGGATATATTTTCACTTTTTCTTTAAAATGCTTATCTTTTGGATAATTCTCTAAATCCAATTGACAACTTAATAGTGTTAATACTGATACCTTCTTATGTTCCAGACATTATGATATACACGTCTGTGTATGCGTAATATAATTTATTCTTTAATAAGCTATCAAGGTAAAATTACTACTGTTGTTATTACTATGAATGTTTTATAAATGAGGAAATAGAAATTCAAGAGATAGGATCTAGTTGGTTAAAAAGCAGCAGAGCCAGTAATTACATTTATTTCTGACTCAGTATTCTTTCCTTTTTCTGTTTAAGTTGTTGTATGCTGTCAAGTCAGAAATCAACCCTCCAGCATGTTTTCAGAGGCAGTAAATTACACAGAAGGAGAATGCCCATCCTTCTTCTTTGGAGCATGTGATAGATTGGACCACATGTCTTTGGGATTGTAGTGCATGATAAAAAGCACTAAAATGAGCATGACATATTTAAAATATTAAATGCAAACATAGTAATTACAGCTTTCATGATTTATGATTGTTGTTGTTGTTGTTGTTGATTGCCCTTGAATTGAGCACAACTCATAGCGACCCCATGAAGCCTCTCTACAACCATCGACACTTATCAAAGTTCATAGAGTTTCCGGAGGCTTGTTGTTTAGGAAGTGTATACCACTCCTGCTTCCAAACCTGTCATAGTATGTTATTGTTGTTAGATAAAAGACAGTTAATGGTAACCACTAAATGATTTTAAGGCAAAGAGTAACAAAATAGAATTTATAATACTTGTAGGAGAATTTGGCTGTAGAACCAGGCCAAACAGAACTATGTTTGAATCATGACTCTCTCTACTTCTTTTTTTTTAATTTTTATTTTATTATTTTTGTCTGACTGGTACAGGAGGAGATTGTCCCTCCTTCGAACCGTGCGCCTCTGGGATTGTAGTTGCAGCTCCTTACCACTAGGCCACCAGAGCTCCCCTGACTCTCTCTACTTCTTAACTTCTAGATTACCTTGGGCATTTTCTAACCATAGAAGCTGTGATGTGTGTATTTTTAAGATTGACAGTAATACTTATGAGGCATCCTTGTGTGTGAGGGGTCCTTATAACTTTGTGAACACTAATTTTCACTGGATTGGAACATAATGACAGTACGCTTTGTAGGTATATATGTAGGAATCAAAATATTAAATTTCTTTTAAAAAAATATTAAATTTCTTGTTGATAAAGATTGTCAGAAAATATTTTTGAATATGTTAGCTAAGTGAGTTTATTTTACAGTTGTTGTAATCTGCCATCGAGTCACCTACGACTCAGAGCGACCCTATGTACAATAGCCATTAATCCTGCTCTATCCTGTGCCAGTGTCACTGTCTCAAACACACCTACCCCAATTACCCCGCCACTGAATCAGTCCACCTTATAGAGTCTTCCTCTCCTGCACTGTCCCTCTACTCTCCCAAGCATGACGTCCATCTCCAAGGACTGGTCCCTCCTTGAAACATGTCCAAACTATGTCAGATGAAGCTTCAGAATCCTTGCCTCCAAGGAGCAGCCTGGTTTCACCCTCTCTAGGATGAGTCTGTTTGTTTTCTTAG
>NW_006399758.1:857192-861830 GCF_000299155.1 Elephantulus edwardii | reverse complement strand
GGGGAGAAGGGTGCAACAATGAATGAATGGAATCCCAAAATCTCTGTAGATGTTCATTGAAATGAAAAATAAACAACCTAAATTTAAAAAAAAAGGATAGCACAAAGTATGCCATGATTCAAATCTGTCATTCATCAGATTATGATATGTGACTCTGCAGCACCTAACAACAGTTCATATGAGTGCTTGGTATAAAAAAAAAACAACCTTAATAATTAGTTGTATTAAAGTGTAGTTACTTCAATGATATATGCACAAAAAACCTACACTGAGAAAGTATCCATTTATGTGCCAATTATCAACAGGTAAATGAGTAATTTATAAATTCTTAGTATTTTAAAGTTCAAAAGTAGGTTTATATCACTAAATATGAGTAATACGTTTATATTACTAAATATGTAAATCATCTTCTCTAATACTGGTTTCTTAACTCCTTAGTTCTCTCTGGAGTTGTTAGCTACAATGAAAGGGAAGGGATACAATGGTTAAGTGCTCAGCTACTGAATAACAGGTTGGAGGCTGAAACTTCTCTGAACAAGAGAGCTGTTGATCTTTTCCTGTAAGGATTATAGACTAGAAAACTCTATGGAACAGTTCTGCTTTGCCTGTAGGGTCCCTATGAGTTAGAAGGGACCCAATAGCATGGACCACAAAATTATAAGTAGCACCATTGGTGAAGTATCTTTCTCAGCAGAAAGTTTCGGCGGCTTAGCAGAAGGGAACGGTGCTGCCAATTCAAAAGTGTGCCCTTCTCACCCACTGGTTGTTCCCTGAAAGAGTCTCTTCCTGTGTGATTTATTGCTTCTAAAAACCCACTGGAGAATCAGCTATAGGCCACTCCAACTAGATGGTACACAACACCACCATCTTTCTCACTACCACCTTCAAGACCATTTAGAAAATAGTCAAATATAATAACATTTTCTGTCAAGTATTTAGTAATGTCACATTCTTGGTAGTTTGTACATTCATTTAGCAGATCTTGACAACAAAATTTAAGAGAAAGGGAGCTCTAGTGGCGTACTGGCAAGAAGCTGCACTGCAATCCCAGAGGTATGCGGTTCAAATCCACCAGATGCTTTTCTGGAGAAGGAGGGGCAGTCTCCTCCTGTACCTGTCAGATCTGATTTGATGGTTACACACACACACACAATAAATAAATAAAATTTTTTAAAAAATATTTTTTAAGTTTTTCTTTTTTTAATAAGTGTCAGTAATCTTACAAAAAGGGAAATAAGTTGACAGAGTTACTTCATAAAGAATTACAGCTAGCAGACTTCACAGTCAGAATTCAGACTTTCATTTTAGTCAGGAGCCTGTGTTTCTAGGGGTATATGTAAGAATTTGATTGCATGGTATACATACGTGTGTGTGTGTGTGTGTGTGTGTGTGCGCGCGCACGCGCACGTGTGTGTGTATACACACATGCACACATTCACATAAATACAATTTATAGTGTTCTCTCTATTCTGTATGGGATTTACTCATATGGAAGTCTCTAATTTCTTGGTTTTCCCTGTTCTCTGCTCAGTTTCTAATTCTTTCAAACTAATTCTGTCCTTGCCTTGTAGCATCTGTTCTACATTCCCATCTGTTCACCTTGGTGAGACTTGATGACAAGAACATTTTGATGATTTCTCTCTCTTTAGAAGGAGCCCTATGGCACAATGGTTATGCAGTCAACTCCTAAACAAAAGAGGTGGTGGTTCAGATATACATCCTTAGCAGCCCTGTGGGCCATGGATCTGGTCCTCTGTAAAGGTTACAGTCAAGACCACCCCAGGGGCATTCTTCTGCTCTGTCATATCAGCTAATGTGAGGTGAAATTCACTCAACTGGGTATCTAACAATGATTTCCTCTTAGAGGAAACATATCCTATGGCTTTAAGAATGTATCACCTGAACTTATTTTCCCAATTTTTATTTGTAACTACAGCAGAATAGGAGCATCCATGCCTCCATACGATAAAGAAAATTAAGTCCTCCTGTCTCAGCCCCTCAGTATCTTCCATGCTTCACTTCCTGTGGGCCTTATCCCACTTAGAGCTCTGGTTGCAGGCTTCATAATGTTCTCTATAGCAGAGTAAGAGTTGCCATCCTCTGTTTTATTTTTAACTTCTGTACTGTGAAAGTGAAACTGGGTTGCAAGGATTTTGAAACTCTGTCTCACAGAAATAGGACATGTTATCAGGAGGAGACCATTCCTTAGAAGGGAGCATCGTGCTTGGAAGGGTAGAGGGTCAGCACAGGAGAGAAAGGCCCCTGGATGAAATGGATTGACACAGTGACTGTGGCAAAGATGTCGGGTGTGTCAGAGATTGTGAAGAGCCTCAGGGTCAAGCAAGGCTCAGAGCCATTGTTCACAGGGTCCCTATGAAGCCTGTCCATTCAGTTCCAGATATCAACAACAACATCCCTTCATAAGAACAGTTCATTCACCCAGAGCAGCAGAACAAGCCGAGCAAATGAATATGACAGCTCAGATACAAAAATGCTAACTTTACAACCTACCTTAGCTCCTTCTCTGAATTTGGAGGTGTTGATGGATGGAGGAAAAAAGGGAATTAGTTACAGTGCCTGGATTCAAATTAGCATGGATTGCTGCTAGTTATGCTGTGATGCTGTGACAGGCTTTAAGCTCTCATTCCCGCTCTTTCATTGCGGTCAGGTTGCAGTTTATGCACAGTTCACCCTCTAGCAGGTTTTCAGAGGCTGTAATTCATTTGAGAGGAGACTTCCCATCTTTCTCCCTTGGAGTCCATGGTGGATTTCAGTCATCAGAGAGGTTGCCCCCTTTGCATCTGCAGGGAGTTCAACTCCCTAAGCACTGTGGAACCAGAACTCCAGAGTACCAGCTCTAGGGGAAGTCTTGCTTTGGTAGCTCTGGAGGAAGATTCTTATTTCCTTTCTACATATGGAGCTTGGTGTCCCTTGAAGATTGACATGTGTCTTAACTTCACTTTTTCCTGAATCCAGAAGTACCCTGGAGGTACACTTCCTGATCTACTTCATCTTTCTCAAGAGTATTTAGATCTCTCTGCTCTATGCTCACTGGTTTAATTGATCTTATATTTCAAAAGACACTGACCCTTCCAGATACAACCTAACCTTTAATTGTGTCCTGTCTCAGTAGCATAAGTGCCTCTATTCCTGCTTTTTAACAGCATACCAGTTAGAATTTTCAATTCCTAGGATAATTACATCCCATAACAGACTAGAGAATAGTTATGTGATACTGAGAATCGTGGTCTAGCCAAGATAGCACATTTTTTGTGGAGACATAAATCAATAGATAGCATTTCACCCTTTGTAAAAGCTACGACTTTATAATATGGTAAAACAGATTCACATCCTCATATCATCCCAAATGTTTAAAGTCAACTAACTGTAAGACAAAATTGCTCTTGTTCTATCAGCTGAGAAATTTAGAATGTAAGTTCATTTCCAAATTACAGGGTAACTAGGTACTAGGTATGTTCTTCTCTTCTACATGGGAGAAAGCTCTGTTGGCTTCTTATTGTTGTTGTTAGAAGCCATTGAGTCAAGTAGTGGTCCTGTGAACAACAGATCTGAACTCTGTCTTATCCTGTGCCATCTTCACCCTGACACACTAGAGCCCATTGTAGCAGTCACTGTGTCAATCCACTTGATCAAGGGTATTCCTCTCCTTCATTGCCCCTCCACCCTTCCAAGCATCATATCCCTCTCCAAAAAATAGCCCTTGCTAGCTAGCAACATGCCCGAAGTACAGAGGCAAAGCATCGTTATCCTTGCTTCCAAAGAGCACTCTGTCTAAACCTTCTCGAAGATTTGTTTGTTTGTTTGTTTGTTTGTTTGTTTGTTTGTTTTTGGCAGTCCATGGGATGTTCATTGCTCCTCTCCAAAACCACAGGTCAACGGCATCAAATATTTTTCTGTCATCCCTATTGCTTGTCCAGTTCTCAGATGCTTAGCAAGTGATCGGAAAGACCATGGCCTGAAGCAGACACACCTTAGTCCTCAAACTGCCATCTTTACTCCTCAATAATTTGGAGAGGTCCTTAACTGCAGACTTTCCCAATGCAATGAATTTCCTTTCCCTGACTGCTTGTACCAAGGATGTTAATTGTGGATCTAAGTAAGATGAAGTTGTTGACAGTTTCAATCTCTTCTCCATCCATCATAGATGGCATTTGTCTATCAGTTTGCTGTATTGAGTGTTTGGTGTTGCTGTGATGCTGAAAAGTGTGCCACGGGTGTGTCAAATGCCATTAGGGTTACCTATGGTAAACAGGTTTTAGTAAAGCTTCCAGATTAAGATAGACAAGGAAGCATAATTGTCCATCTACTTCTTAAATTACAGGCCTTTCAAAACCCAGTGAACACCAGAGGAACAAGGATAGTTATAGTAGTGTAATGGTATAGCCCAAATGGGAAGTAATTTTTAATACAGAAAACAATGACAAACATCATTTAATAATTGCAACATGGAATATACATAGCTTAAATGTTAGAAAATTATAAATTATAAAAATGAAATGGAATAGATCAATGGAATCAAATTGAGAATCCAGAGATCAACCCATCTATCTATGGTCAACTGATTTTTGACAAGGAGATGAAATCAGTGAAGTGGGGAAACGACAGCCTTTTTAACAA
>NW_006399758.1:854462-857092 GCF_000299155.1 Elephantulus edwardii | reverse complement strand
AGCCTGGTTTCACCCTCTCTAGGATGAGTCTGTTTGTTTTCTTAGCAGTCCATGGTATATTCAGTACTCTTCTCCAACACCACAGCTCAAAGACATCAATTATCCTTCTATCCTCCCAAGTCATTGTCTAGCTCTCTGTTGCATAGTAAATGATTGCAAAAACCATGGCCTGTATTAGGCATACCGTAGTCTCCAGAGTGACACCATTGCTCTTCAGTACTTTGGAGAGATCCCTAACAGCAGACTTGCCCATCACAATATGTCTTTTAATTTCCTGGCTGCTAGTGCCAAGAATGTTGACTGTGGAGCCAAGCAAACAAAAGCTGTTAACAATCTCAGTCTCTTCACCATCCATTCTGATGCTGCCAGTTGGCCTAGTGGTGAGAATCTTTGTCTTCTTGATATTGAACCTCAATCCATATTGAAGGCTGCAGTCCTTGACTTCTGCAGCAAGCACTTCAGATCCTCCTCAGTTTCAGCAAGTAGGGTTGTGTCATATGCATATGCAGATTGTTGATTAATCTTCCTCCAATCCTGATGCCACACTTCTCATACAGCCTAGCACAACAAACTGTGGCTGACTCTGAGAAGAATGGGAATCCCAGAACACTTGATTGTGCTAATTTGAAACCTATACTTTGACCAGGAGGCAGTCATCAGAACAGAGCAAGGAAACACTGCATGGTTCAAAATTGGGAAGGGTTTACGCCGGGGATGTGTCCTATCTCCGTACCTTTTCAACCTATATTATATAGTACACTGTTAAATCAAATCCTCCATTCAATCACAAGTAAAATTGACTTAGGAGAAAATGAAATTAACAATAATATAAATCTTGTATGTTATTGTTACTATATACCATTGAATTGGACCAAACCATAGCTGACCTTCCAGTAGGTTTTTAGAAGCAGTTAATTGCATGAGAGGAAATTGCCCATTTTTCTCCCTCACAGCATATAGTGGATTCAAACTGTGTACCTTTGAGATTGCAATGCAGCTTCTTGCCACTAGGCCACCAGAGGTCTCTACTAAATATTGCATATTGTTGTTGTTGTTGTTGTTGTTGTTGTTGTTGTTGTTGTTGATTGCCATTGAGTCGATGACGACTCACAGCAACCCTATGAACAAAAGACCTGAAGTCTTTCTATAACTATCGTTGGTCCTAGTTCATAGAGTTTTCCATAAGATGGACACTTCAGCTTTGGTGAGAGCCAGTGGGAATGTTTGGTTGTGAAGGAGTGTGGAATGAAGGACCTCATGGAGAGCTTTAGTTATCTAACAATGCCGGTAATATAATATGCCAGAAAAGTAGGGCTTAATGTTATCCAAAAGTGGCTAGAAGAGACATAGACAGGAATATACTAGAAGTTTAAGTTGGGTTTAGAAGAGACCATTGCAGCAGGAATAGCATTGCTGATATGAAATGGATCTTGTGCTCAATTGACTATGCAAAGTCATTTGACTGTGTGGATCATAACAAGCTATGGCCAACACTGAGAAAAAGGGGGATTCCAGAATATCTTATTGTGCTTATGTGAAAACCATATGTAGACCTTGGTCTGTTGTCTGCACAGAGCAAGAGAAACTACATTATTTAAAATCAAGAAGTATGTCTTAGGGCTGTATCCTTTCTCTCTATCTATTCAAGTCTGTATAGTGAGCAAATTATTTGTGAAGCTGGACTGTTCGGCATCAGGATCAGAAGTAATTTCGCCAGCTGCCTATGTTATGCAGATGACACAGCCTTACCTGCTGAAAGTGAGAAGGACTTGAAACACTTGCTGCAGAAGATCAACGACTACATCCTTTAATATGGATTGCATTTCAAAATCGAGAAAACAAAAGTCTTCACCACTGGATGAGGGCAGTATCATGCTAGACATTGTCAATTATTTCACCCTAATTGGACCCATAATGACCATTCTTGGTCCCAATAGTGAGGGCATCAGGAGATGTATAGCACCCTCTCCAACATCCTGAAAAGCCGTAATGTCAGTTTAAAGAGTATAGTGTACCCAATTCAAGTTGTGGTTGTTCGGGTCACTTGCTATGCATCTAAGATCTGGACAGTGAATAAGAGATGAAAAACAATGCTTTTGTAGTGTGGTTTTAGAGAAGACTTCTGAGTATCCCATGGACTGTCAAAATAATAAGTGTGAGGCTTCATGTTGTATACTTTAGTTTTGTTGATATTGTTGTTGTTGATTGCCTTCAAGTCAGGCGCGACTCATTAACAACCCTATGAACAAAAGGCCTGAAACCCTTCTACAACTATCAACATTTATGAAAGTTCATAGAGTTTCTGGAGGCAAGTTGTTTAGGAAGTGGATGCCACTCCTGCTTCCAAACCTGTCATGGTATGTTATTGGTTGAGTTACCTGCAGTACATAGCAACCCTATGCACAGCAGCTCTGAGTCCTTCCCTGTTCTGAGCCAGTCTCACTAATTCTGACACAACAATCCCCATCACCCCAGTTACTATATCAATCCATTTCATCCAGGGTCTCCCTCTCCTGCACTGTCTGTCCACCCTTCCGAGCATGATGTCTTTCTCCAAGGACCAGTTTCTCCTGGCCATGTGCCCAAAGTAAGTAAGGCAGAGTTTCAAAATCCTAGCCTCCAAGGAGAGA
>NW_006399758.1:843650-854257 GCF_000299155.1 Elephantulus edwardii | reverse complement strand
AAAAAAATGAAATGGAAATCCTACCAAAAGCAATATACACATTCAACGCAGTCCCTGTATAGATACCAAATCATTTCTCCAGGAGATATAAAGGGAAAGTATCAAGTTTATTTGGAGAGGAAAGAGATCCCAAATAAGCAAAGCACTTCTGAAAAACAAAAATTAAGTGGGAGGCATAGCACTCCATGACCTCAAAACCTACCACACAGCGGTGGTAACCAAAACAGCATGGTACTGGTACAATGACAGGCACATAGATCAATGGAACAGAATTAAGAACCCAGAAATGGACCCATCTATCTATGTTCAACTGATATTTGACAAGGAAATAAAACCCATCATATGGGGATATGAGAACCTCTTCAGTAAATGGTGCTGGCAAAACTGGAACAGAAAGCTAAAACAGGATCTACATTTCACACCATTCAGAAAAATCAAGATGAATCAGAGACCTGCGAGTAAAGCCTCAAATCATAGTTTATCAGAGACAAACTGGGATCAAACTTAGACGGCCTAGTCTGTGGTATAAAGAGACTGCCAAATACAGCGAGAAATGCACAATTTGTAGAGGATGAAATTGATGAATGAGACCTTCTAAAGATTAAATCCCTGTGTACATCAAAAATATTTTCCAACAGAATGAAAAGGAATCTTGCTGACTGGGAAAAAACATTTGGCACTACCATTTTGGACAGAGGTCTCATATTAAAAGTTTACAGAATCCTATAGGACCTCCACAGGGAAAAGACTGATCACACAATTACAAAATGTGCAAAAGACATTTAAGGAATTTTCACGGAAGAAGATATTTAGGTGGCTAACAGACTCATGAAGAAATGCTCAAAATTTCTGACAATAAGAGAGATGCAAATCAAAACCATGATGAGATACCATCTAAGTCTAGTAGCAGTGGCAAAGTTTAACAGGACAGTAAGTAATAAATTTTGGAGAGGATGTGGTGAGATAGGAACTCTGATACACTGATGATGGGATTATAAAATGGTACAACCACTCTGAAAGGCAGTTAGCCTCTTCCTCTAAAAGCTGAACACAGAAATTGCATATGGCCCAGCTATTCCACTGTTTGGGATATACCCCAAGAAAATTAGAAATTTGTACACCCATGTTCATAGCAGTGTTATTCGCTGTCACAAGAACATGAAAACAGGCCAAATGTCCAACCACAATAGAATGGATTGAGAAATGATGGTACACAATGGAATACTACACAACGTGCAGGAGCCATGATTTTGAAAATCAGTACCTAACTTGGGAAAGACTAAAGAGTGTTGTGCAGGGTGACTTAACTCAGTCTCATAAAGACAAATACTGTATAAGGCCATTATTGTAGAAATAGATAACTAGTAAAATGTGTATGAGGATGCAAGAGGTGGAGGGTAGGAGCTTAAGGGTGAGGATGGGCAGTAGGGTAATCATAGGATCACATAATTTGATGGGTACTGGAAGAAATAGGAAAAGGGAAAGGGAAAGATCTGGTGTGAAAAACAGCATTTATGAACTTAAATTAAACCAGTATAAAATAAGAATTTTAAGAAAATGAAATGGAACGCATGAACATCAACATGCTAGGCATTAGATGAGATGGACCAGCTTTGGCCACTTTGGATAAGATGATTATATGATATATTATGCTGGGAATGTAAAACTGAAGAAGAATGATGTTGCATTCATAGTCAATTCAATTTTAAGTTCTGTCCTGAAATGCAATAGTGTGAATGATAGGCTCTTATCAATACACATACAAGGAAGACCCATTATAATATTCAGATACATGGTCTTACGTCTAGAGCCAAAAAAGAAGAAATTGAGATTTTTTTACCAAATCTTACAGTCTGAAATTGACTGTTGTCTTAGTGGTAAGGAATCATATTGACAAGCCAAAGGCACATGGTTTGAACCCAGCAGATGCTGATTGGGAGATATATGGGCAGTCTCCTCCTATGCAATTTATGACCTCTGAAAACCCACAGGAGAGTCAGCTATGGGTCAGTTCTAATTCAATGGTACACATCAACAAATAAGTCATAGTGATGCAGTGGGTTAAACATTGGATTCAAATTCAACAGCCAGTCCATGAGATAAAGAAAGAGCGTCTATTTTAATAAAGATTTACAGCCTTACCTACAACCAAGAGAGGCTAAAATAGATAAATGGGACCTTCTAAGAATCAAATCCCTATGCACATCCAAAAAATTCTCCAACAGGGTAAAAAGGGAAGCCACAAGCTGAGGGAAAAATATTTGACAGTGACATGTCAGATTAGGGATTTATATCTAGAATTTATAGCATACTCAAGCAGATAAGGGACTTATATCTAGAATTCCTAGAATACTCAAGCACCACAACAAGATGAAGATAACCCAGTTGAAGAATTGGCACAGAATATGAACAGACACTTCACCAAAGACATTCAGATGGCACACAAACAGATGAAGATATGTTCAAAATCCCTAACTCCAAGAGAGATGCAAATAAAAAATAACTATGAGAGAGATATCATCTCACCCCAGTAAGAATAGCAAAATTCAACAGAGCAGCAAACAACAATTGCTGGCGAGGTTGTGAAGAAACTGGAGCCCTTATTCACTGCTGGTGGGAGTATAAAATGGTGCCAACACTATGGAAGACAGTATGGTGCTTTCTCAAAAAGTTGGAAATAGAAATACCATTTGACCCAGCAATTTCACTACTGGGAATATACCCCAAAGAAACCATAACTGTCAAGCAAGCATATATATGCACATCTATGTTTATTGCTACTTTGTTCACAATAGCAAAGAGTTGGAAATAACCCAAGTGCCCATCAACAAATGAATGGATAGAGAAGCTCTGGTATATTCACACAGTGGAATACTATGCTGCATTGAAAAACAAAGAACTCATGAAATATACAAAATGGGTGACCCTGGAGGACATTATGCTGAGTGAAATATCTTAGTCACAAAAGGACAAATACTGTACAGTGCCATTGTTGTAAAACAGGAATGACATCAGGGTTGGGGGGATCCTAAGAAAAGAGGGGATAATGTGTACCGCATTGGAACAGTTGAGAGAGAAAAAAGTTTAAAAAGAGTATATCATTAGGTATCATTTTCATGACAAGATTCCAGAAAAAGAAATGCGTAGTAAAGTGGACTGTTGACTTGGGGGAAGTATTGTATAACAATGAAAGAACTTTTTTTTTATTCTTTTCAAAGAGAAATGTGAACTGGGGAGGAGGGGTGTGGGCAGGGCAGGGAGGAAAATGTGCAGCAATGAATGAATGGGGGGGGAAAACTAAATGGAACAAATATGCTGTAAAAAATATGTTGCATTAGGAAAAAAAAAAGAGGAGCTCAATTGTAGGCAAAGGTGCCTGAGCTCAGGAGTCAGCCTAGATATTAAAAATGAAGATATGAAAATAAAAAAATATGTTAACACGGGGAGGGGGGAAGGAAGAAAAATGTGCAATAATGAATTAAAGAATGAAAAGCCAACTTTTTTGTAAACTGTCTTTAAAATCACAATTAAAAAAATTATTTTTAAAAAAGACAATTTACAGCCTTGGAAATGCTGAGAAGAAATTCTACTATGATTTGCAAGGTTGCTGAATCAAATGCTGAGGGAAGAATTCAAGATATTAAAGAGCTGAACAGAAAATTTCAAAAGGCATCTCAGGACGACAAAGCAAGATATTATAATGAAACATGTAGAAAGCTGGAGTCAGAAAATCAAAAGGGCTGAACTCGCTCAGCGTTTCTTAAGCTGAAGGAGTTGAAAAATTAAAGCCACGGGTGACAATAGTTCAGGATACTTTGGGTAGAATGTTAAATGATCCAGGAAGCATTAAAAGAAGGTGAAAGGAGTACACAGAGTTACTGTATCAGAAGGAATTGGCTGACATAGAAGAATTTCATGAAATACCATGAGCAAGCGCCTGCAGTGATGAAGGAGGTAGTCCAAGTTGCTCGGAAGGAATTGGCAGAAAACAAGGCTCCAGGAGTTGACGGCATACCAATTGACATCTTTCAAGAAACAGATGCTGCCCTGGATGTGCTCACTAAGTTGTGCCAATAAATCTGGAGGGCAACCAGCCAGCCAACTGACTGGAAAAGATCAATATTTGTTCCCATTCCAAAGAAAGGTGACCCAATAGAGTGCAGAAATTATCAAACAATATCATTAATAGTGCACACATGCAAGATTCTGTTGAAAATTATACAAAAACAATTGGAGCAGTATGTCAGCAGAGAACTGCCAGATGTGCAGGCTGGATTTAGAAGAGGTCGTATGGTACTAGGGATATTATAGCTAATGTTAGATGGATCTCGGCAGAAAGCAGAGAATACCAGAGGAGTGTCTGTGCTTCATTGACTATGCAAAGGCTTTTGACTGTGTGGATCACAACAAGCTGACTCTGAGAAGAATGGGAACCCTAGATTGTGCTTATGTGAAACCTATACTTGGACCAAGAGGCAGTTGTCAGAACAGAACAAGGAGACACTACATGGTTCAAAATCAAGAAGGGGGTCCATCAGGGATGTGTTTGGTCTCCTTACCTTTTCAGTCTGTATGCAGAACAGATCATCCGAGATGATGGGCTGTACAAGGAGGAATGTGGCATCAGGATTGGTGAAAGAGTCATCAACAACCTGCGTTATACAGATGACACAACCCAGCTTGCTGAAATTGAGGAGGACCTGAAGTGCTTGCTGTAGAAGGTCAAGGATTGCAGCCTTCAATATGGATTGAAGCTCAACATCAAGAAGTCAAAGATTCTCACCACTGGGTCTATAGGCAGCATCAATATGGATGGTGAAGAGATTGAGATAGTTAACAGTTTTAGTTTGCTTGGTTCCACACTCAACACTCTTGGTACCAGCAGCCAGGAAATCAAGAGATGAAGTGCATTGGGAAAGTCACCTGTCAGGGACCTCTCAGAGTATTGAAGAGCAACGACATCAAGCTAGAGACTAAGGAGCACCTGATCTGGGCTATAGTCTTCACAGTTATGTGGTATGCATCGGAGAGTTGGACAGTGACTAGAGATGATAGAAAGAGAATTGATGCCTTTGAGCTGTGGTGCTGGAGAAGAGTGTTGAATATACAATGGACTGCTAGGAGAACAAACAGGTTTGCCCTGGAGAGGGTGAAGCCGGACTCCTCCTTGGAGTCAAGAATTCTGAAGCTTCGTCTGACATACTTTGGGCATGTTGCAAAGAAGGACTGGTCCTTGGAGAGGGACACCATGTTTGGGAGAGTGGAAGGACAGCACAGGAGAGGAAGACCCTTGATAAGATGGATTGACTCTGTGATTAGGGTGGTGGGAATGAGTGTGTCAGAGATGGCGAGGTTGGCACAGGATAGAGCAGTGTTTAGGACTCTTTTACATAGGGTCGCTATGAGTCTCAAGCATCTTGGTGGCACATAACAACTTCAACAACAAATGATTATTAGAAGACTAGTTATAAGAAATACACTCAACATTGTCCTATGTGTATAACTCCATGATTTCCAACATTAACAAGTGTTAATTCATTCAGTTCCCTCACTCCTCTTTGTCCTATGAGTTTGGTGGTTCACTGGAAGGTCTACCAGAGATGCAAGTCCATCAAGAGAATGATGATTCTCCTATGCAACCCATGACCTTAGGCATGCAGCTAGTTTTGCAAAGACTACTCAGCATTTTAGAGTATCAGTAGCAATTTAGCTGGAAAGGGGCGTTCTAAAAAGAGAGCTAGCATTGATGCCCCAGGAGCTTATATAAGCCTCTACTTTGGTGGGGCTTGTACCCTACCCTAATCTTCTCTCCTTATTAACTACAACACAAAATAAACAGTTACTTATTGGCTAGGAAAAACATTTTTAATATAAACCTTTGAGACCACAGACATCAATTCAATGGCAGTGGGCTTGTTATTGTCCTCCTTGGTAGGTGCTGTCGAGTACAAAGCTTAATGACCCTGTCTTACCTGAACTCTGCCCTATCCTGTGCCATCCTCATCTGTGACACACTAATAGAACCCATTGCTGA
The DNA here is from genome assembly GCF_000299155.1 of Elephantulus edwardii. Lineage (NCBI taxonomy): Eukaryota > Metazoa > Chordata > Mammalia > Macroscelidea > Macroscelididae > Elephantulus > Elephantulus edwardii. The sequence goes on along the minus strand of NW_006399758.1, from coordinate 848,223 downwards.
AGCCACAGTGCCAATCCAATCTCTCTGGGAGTCTTCCTCTCCTACACTGACACTCCATCTTTCCAACAATGATGTCCCTGTTGAAGGAATAAGCCTCACCTAACTACATGTCCAAAGTATGAAAGGTGAAGTTTTGTCGTCTTTGCCTCTAAAGAGCATTCTGGCTGCATTTTCTCCAAAATATAACTGTTCTTTTGACAGTCCATGGGATATTCAGTACTCATCTCCAGCACCACAGCTCCAAAAGCATCAGTTCTTTTACCATTCTTATTCATTTTCCAGCTCTGGGAATCCGAACAGGTGATTGAGAAGACCATGGCTGAATCAGGCACGCTTTAGTCTTTAAACTGCGGGTAGGCAAGCCCCCAAATCCAGCAAAACCATTAATATTCATTCTTAAGACTTGAGAGAACGCCTCTATTCTTTGAGAGCAGGAGCTCTGGTGCCCTAGTGGGTATGGAGTTGCACTGCAAGCCTGAAGGTATACTGTTTGAATCTATAACAGCTCCTTGGGAAAAAATTGGGCAATCTTCTGCTTTATAAGTTGCAGCTTCTGAAAGCCTACTGGAGTCAGTTATGAATAATTTTTGAGTCAACAGCAGTGAGTGAGTGAGTCCTTGAGACCATCTAGACATCAGCCCTGGCTTCCAGATTCCAGGTGTTGGCCATGCTACTTACTGGATTCTGAGAGCCCTGGGTTTCTGCTGTACCTTCCAGACCAACTGGAACTGGAATTCTACAGTCTGCTTTCTGTGGCCTCATTCTCTTAATTCAGTTGAATAACAACCAAACGCCCATAACCCCAACACATCTCTTTCTTTTCCTTTAGGCCTAGTAGCCCTAACGCCTTAGCATCAGGCGGCAAATCTGACCCGTCCCCCACACTCTGAATTACAGTTCCACACTCGATATATGGGAAAGAATTGCCAAAAATTTGACTCTTTGCAACCCCAGAGACCATAGTTCTACCTTTTAAGACCAAAGCATTCTGCTTCCTGTGCTTCTTAACCTTCTGCTTTCTGATTCCTTGAGACCTGCCTCCTGTCCACCCTACCCCAGCTCCTTGGGCTATTAGGGCTTACCTGGCTTTTTACATGTTTAGACAACAGTTAGTTGTGCCAGTAAGTATCCAGAAGCATCCCACTAAGCAAGTAAAACTCGGTTCAAAGTTGTTTAATCAGCTCTCTCACTCTTTGGTTCAATAGGCCCAGCTCTGCTGAGAAATTTCTGGAGGCATCTCACTTCTGGTGTCCAATTCTTAGTTTTTTGATTGCCTAGTCTGTTGGTAGTTCTGCCAAGGCAGTGCTTCTCTTGCAGTTCATATTATCAGCAGCTCTTCAGAACAAAGATGAGCAATCTCCTCCTGTTCATTTTACAGCCTCAAAACCTGCTGGAGGACAGCGTCCCTTTTCAGCAGGAAGTAGCTAAGAGAATACACCATCCCCTTTTCCTTATGAATCAGGGTGAAGTCTCTCTCAGGGAGGAGTGATAGGGAATGGCAAAGGACACACCAACAAAGGAGATTAATCAGAACTGACTTTGACAAGCACTGTGGCAACTGGACAATTAAAACAGACATTCGGATGGCGGGGAAGAAGAACAAACTGGGGAGGAGGGTAGAGAGAATGGTGCGGTAGTGAAGGAGTGAAAGCCCAGAATCTCTGTGAGTGTTCATTGAAACTAATAAAATTTAATAAAAATAAAAAAAAAAAACCAACCTGCTGGAGGGTCAGCTATGGGTTCATTTGACTTTACTTGACTGATACGAGTAAGAGTTTGAGTTGTGGTGCAAATATAACGTATCACAAAAAATATCACAAGTGGGTAGTGTTAACACACATTCATTTTCTCACAGTGAAGAAGACTAAAAGTCCACACTTAGAGCACCAGCTCTAGGTGAAAGCTTTCCTGGTGTGTTGGCTCTAGAGTAAAGCCCTTGTTGTTTGTGTTTTTGGTTTGTTTTTTTTTTTAACATTGGGGAAGCCTGGTGTTTCTTGCAGATCCACGTGTTTCTTGGCATCATTGTTCCCATGGATCTAGGACACTCTCGATAAGGCACCTTCCACCAACCCGCTACACTCCTGGCTCTTCTTTCTTGGTGGTACTTAGGTCTCCCTGGTCTCTTGCTCAGTTTGTTCCATTTCTTTTAGGTCTCAAAAGAGATTGACTCTTCAAGATAAAACTTAATGCTGTAGTTGATACACGGCCTCATTAATGTAATTGACTTTCTTTTTTAGGGAGCTTTCGTGGTCTAGTGGCTAGACAGTTGGTTGTTCAAATCCACTAACTAACTGCTCCATAGGAGAAAGATGAGCATTCTCCTCCTGTATGATATACAGCCTCTGAACAGCCACTGGAGAATCAGCTATGAATTGATTCTGACTTAATAGCAATGACTTAGAATTTTATTAACCCTGCTTTTTAACGTCATAGGTGTTAGGATTTATAACACATAGATAATTATATCAGGCTGTGAAATGGAGGATAATTTTATAATCCTGAAAATTGTAGCCCAGTGAGATTGAAACATATTTTGAGGGGACACAGTCCAATCTGTAGCTGTGGAATAAAGGTGTGATTTTGATGTTTTAGGCTGGACCTGATGATATTCGGAATTTTGATGCTGTGTTTACAGAAGAAACAGTTCCATACTCTGTGTGTGTGTCTTCTGACTATTCTATAGTGAATGCCAGCGTCCTGGAAGCAGATGATGCGTTCCTCGGCTTCTCTTACGCACCACCTTCAGAAGACTTATTTTTGTGAACAGTTTGAGATTGAGAACACATCAAGCAAATAAAGACCCACAGATGGGACTGAAATTCCTATTTGTGTGATTATCTGAAAACTGTCTAACTTCAGTGCCTCATTTCTACATGTAATGTTGAAAACTATGAAAAATGTATTTTCTGCTGTATGTAAGAAAATAGGGCATTTCAAAGAGCTAAGTTTTTAATGAAAACTTTTAATCTCATTTTAAATGAAAACTTTAAAAACTATTATTCTTAGCATTAACCTATTTTTTAAAACTTTTTTGCTATTGACTGTCTTTTTCTATGTTTACACTAACATATACCTAACTAGAATGTTTTTTGAGAATCTCTTTCAATTCAGTTAATAATAACTTTTTTTTAACTCTTGTATGACTTCTGTTTTCAAATTAAAGCTATGCAATTGGTATATAGTGATTTAAGAAGAAACTATATCATGCCTTATAAAGACGCTATTTGGAATAATCAAATCACAATAGGATTAAATTACTAAATCATAATTAACATACTGGCTACTAGTTAAACTTTTGAACCCATCCATTCTGTAAATCATTAAGTAATTACAAAAAAAAGAAGTTTTGCTACCAATTCAAATTTGTGAATGATTTTTTCCTCTGGAAGAAAGGAAATAATTTAATCGTTAAGATTAAATGTTGAGTATTCCCAAAGACATCAAAAGTAGTAAGTACTACTGGATATTTTATAGGTGGTGCCAAAAATAAATGTTCCTGTGTCATATTTTTATGTTGCAAATATATTCTATTTATTTTTGCATTAGTTTTTCGTCTTGTGACTGTTTAATACACTGTTTAGTAGCTACAAATGTTGGACTTTGTTTTACAAATAATTGTTTCAGTACTGCCTTCCTAATTTTTTAATAAGTGAAAGAAAATTAGAACATTTTACCTATTTGGGAATTAGAAAAGAGTGTATCAAATTCTGTGCTATTGTAAATATATGCAGTTTTATTATGATGTATCAACAGTTAAAAATAATTCAAGCAGATGCAAATTCAGAATTTCATATCTTTGGAAAAGTACAAGAAACTTAACATCATTACATAGCAATTAACTTACATACTCCTAACAGTAGAAGAGATTAATTACAGAAAAGTTTCAAAATAAGAGTTAATTTGGATTTGTTTCTCAATTTGACCTGGAAGTTTTTCAAGTTGTACAGGAAACATTACTGTGAAAGTGCTTACTTACCCGGTTTCATTGCTCCAAGAACCAGCATTCAATCCATGGATTTGTCCTGGGTAAGAAATCATAAAAATAAAATACACCTCGTTCTCCTTTGGCTTAAAAATATTTAGCAGAAATGCAGTTCAGCTGATTTTGTTAATACTGTTTATATCCAATACTCTGACACTTCCTTCAGAGGTAAGACTAATTTTACACTGTAAATACTTGGTTTACTTAGTATTACTGTAAATAAGTTGTAGAAGATCTGTTTTTACACAAATTTTTATGTCTATTATACGGCAAACTAAAATCAACGTACATGTTTTTTTTTTCCTAGCCAGTGCTTAATTGAGCTGCCGAAATAGAAGTTCAATATTGTATATTTTTCAGAACAAACTTAAAATTTTGATGTTTCTAAAATCTCAAGAAAACTATACAGATAATAAAGATTGGAATAAGATTAATGACTAATTAATGCCTGTTGCTATTTAAATTAATGAATGTTGTGTTGTTGTTGTTGTTATGTGCCGTCGAGTTGTTTGCGACTCATAGCGACCCTATGCACAACAGCCCTAAACCCTGCTCTATCCTGTGTCAGTCTCATTGCCTCTGACACCCCCA
>NW_006399758.1:832872-833875 GCF_000299155.1 Elephantulus edwardii | reverse complement strand
GGGGTTGGGAGAAAATGAAGGACAGAGGGAATAAATAATGTACACTGCATGGAAGCATAGGAGGGGAAGAACTGCTTAAAAGGAATATATATATATGATTAGGTATTATTTGTATGATAGTAGTCCAGAATAAGAGCTGCATAGTAACATGGACTGGGGTTGTTGTTGTTGTTGTTGTTATGTGCCGTCGAGTTGCAGGCAACTCATAGCGACCCTATGAACAAAAGTCCTGGACATCTCCTCTATGACTTTCATCCTTTCTTCAGGTTCATAGGGTTTCCAGAGGCAAGCTATTATGGAAGTGGATGCCATTCCTACTTACATCTTGTTTTAATCGGGGAGCTTCACCAAACATTGTCCACCATGGGTAACCATTCTCTCATTTGACTCATCAGTGAGTGTCACAGTGTTAGGCCTCACAGCCACCACGAGTTACCTCTGTACAGCAAGTGGACATACCAGGGTTACATGACCTAGAAGAATGTTTCACCAAAACCAATTAAAGGCAGGCCTGAGGGATGTGGAGTAGAGTCAGCCCCACCCTTACTTACCCTTACTCTAAGGATGAGGGCCACCCATGCAGCTTTGAAAGCCAAAAAGGACAGTAACATGCAACACAAAAGACCCCAGAACCTTCCCTTGCCTGACTGCCACCAAGAGGAGACACCAGTTGAACCTGCGGAGCCTGATCCAGGCCCTACCTTAAAATCCTGCAGGAGGCTTGGGGACTGGAATCTCCCTCCAATCTGGAAGTCAGCTGGCTAAGTGGGCGGTATGGACTGGGGTAGGGGTGGAGAACTGTACAACTATGAAAGAATTCTTTTTTCCAAAAACAAAGAGAAAAGTGAACTGGGGAGAGACAGGCAGGAAAATGCAACAAGGAATGAATGGAAAAACAAGTTTCATTCATAATCTCAATTTAAAAAATTGTTTGTTTAAATAATTATAGTCTTGCAACAATGAATGAATGGAAACCCAAAGCCTCTGTAAATTTTTATTGAAA
>NW_006399758.1:827840-830704 GCF_000299155.1 Elephantulus edwardii | reverse complement strand
GTTCATTAAAATTAATAAAATTTAATAATTAAAAAAATAATTATAGTCAAGGTACCTATATGGGGTAATTCTGTTTTGCTGGTTAGGACTTGTATAAGTGAATCACCTGGATAGCATACAACCACCATCACTAATAAACATTCTGTCCTCCACCTCACCCCTAAACTCTCTGAAAGGTTTTGTTTTTCCGTATTAAAGATTAAAAGGATAATCTCAATTTTTCAATGAAAATGGACTAATCCTCTTTGCTTATTATGCCCCAAACACCAAAACAGGATTGATAACCATGAGAATTGGGAAATGATCGCCTGCTTCTATGTAGAGGTTTTTCTATTGTTTGTAACAGTATTATTGAGATATATTTTCCATACCATAATATTGACCCTTTAAGCTTTCTCTTTGATGACCTGTAGTATAGTCAGAGCTGTGCAGTATCACCACAATCAATTTTAGAACACTTACCCTTTAAAAAATGTTTACCTTGTGCATCTTATCCCCCTCACTTCCTTTCATTACATCTATTACTGGGCAACTACTAACTTATTTTTGGCTTTATAGATTTGTGTATTCCTGACATTGCAAATAAATGGGATATATTGTATGTTAGGTTTATTTCTCTTAGGATAAGGCTTGCAAGAGTCCTCCATACCGTATTTTAGGCATAATATTTCAAGACCTCTCTATACTGTATTGCTAGTTCATTCCTTCTGATGACTAAATATCATTGCATTGCATGGTAATAACACTATTCTTTTAATCATTATTTGACAGATATTTGTTTCTATTTTTTTACATTTATGAATTTTGAATTTTCATATATAACTTGGTGTGTATATTCTTTTTTCTTGAATATATGAGTAGGAATGGGATTTCTGGGTCAATGGGATAGACATGGTAACTATGACAACTGGCTTTTTGGTTTTTTCCCATTTTCATTGAAAAAATTAATTTTTCCATTCATTTTCATAAAAGAAGTTTGTTTTCTATTGGTTTGCATACAAAATGTGTAATCATTGTTTCATACTTTCCTTCATTCACTTTGTGTTTCTATGCATGGGGGAGATTATGAGACTAGGGCGGGATCAGGCATGCTTAGTGCCTATTGCATATAGATTGGCTGTGGGCCCAGTTGTCTCCACAACACCTAACAATAACATTGACACTACAGGTTTAACCTTATGAAAAATTGCCAGGTCGGTTTTTTCAGGGGGCTGCACATTCCCATTGGCTGTCTGTTTTAATTTCTCGGGGTGGGTGTGAGAGGGCAAGGGAGGATAGTGGTCTTAAGTTCTCTGAGAAGATGGTTAGGAGCCGAATGGCATCTCAAACCACCCTGGATGGTTTCCCAGCAGTCCCTGCGCCCTCCACCAACATCAGGTCTGCGCGTGCGCACAAGGGCTGCCTGGGGCTCTGTGGTGGTGCTTCCTAGGCGCTTGCTGGTCAGGGTGAAACCCTCTGAGGTTGTTCAGGGTCCGAGTTAGGTCCTCTGCTCCACAGGGAGTGGCCCCTGAGGATGGATTGGGTCCTTCCTCCCAGGTTGTGAAGCCTGAATTGCTTGCCTTGGGAAGCTTTTTCTGTCTGTCTGCTGTAGTCCTCCCACAAATCCATCCGTGGCCCACACAGGGCCAAGTGCAAAGGCAAATAAATACCTGTTCTGTTCAGAGGAACCGGCATTTCAGTTTTGTAGGCTGTGGGAAGACTTGGGAAATTTTTATCCCATTTTTTTCATAGTTTCGCAAAGGTTTCAGTGCCTTTAACTCCATTTCTCCGTGGGTTGGTTTGCTTTGCCTTGCTTTGCTTTGGTTTGGTTTTGGTTTTAATAAATCCACTACCTGAGGCCTACACTTAACAACTCATCATGGATTGCCAAGAAAATGGGTCTGTATTGGAGAGGGTGAACCCAGGTTTCTCCTTGGAGGCGAGGATTTTGAAGCTCCATCTCACATACTTTGGGCATGTAGCCAGCAGGGGCTGGTCCTTGGAGAAAGACATCATGCTCAGAAGGGTGGAGGAGAAGAAGACCCGGGATGAAACGGACGGATCGATACAGTGTCTGGGGCAGTGGGGATTGGTGTGCCGGGGTCAGTGAGACTGGCTTAGGACGGGCTTCACAGCTTCTGGACAGAGGATCGCTGAGTCATGGGGACTCGAGCACACATTAACAACATTCTCAATCTATATATCTATATCTATCTATCTATCTATCTATCTATCTATCTATCTATCTATCTATCATCTAATATACATATTCGAGGCAGAAGTTACACCCAGAGATTTATCCTTTATATGCTTTTGAGGTCCAAGCTGTGATTCACGACACTTACTGAATATATCCATGTAGGTGTGCCAAGAAGCTGCCTAGGTCAGTATTTTACAAAATAATTTTTCAGTGTTATTTTTCTACTCTTCTAGCTGGATCTCTTATTTCCGTTAGAGCAATGGCAACTGCCCACATTCATTTAGTATTTAATATCGTTAATCATCTGACGACGTCTCCATAATTGTACAGTCTGGTCACCATGGCCAGTGTGAACTCTTTGTAAGGCTAGACTCACATCTTCTCCATTCCATTTAGTTTCTGATCCTTTTTAATTCAGGGCATCTATGTCTTGGGACTTTTGGGTTGGTCAGAAACTGCTCTATTTCTCATGATAGTAGCACGTGTTGATTTGTAAAAAAATCTTAACATGTTAATTCCTTGTTTAAAAACAGACAACAGATTATAATGTCCAAAATTATTTGTTATACATTTGCTTAAATTTTTCCCTCTTTTAACAACTGGGATACATTTGGGGGGGGGGGAGAACGAACTGGGGAGGAGGGTAGAGAAAACAGTGCAACAATGAATGAATGAGAACCCAAAA
>NW_006399758.1:802263-827740 GCF_000299155.1 Elephantulus edwardii | reverse complement strand
AGATTATGTAGATTATGGCTACTAAAAGGTGAACAATTCAAGTCCATATTCGACAGGATGATGCCCAAAGCATCCTTAAGTGTTGCAACTTGAGGTTTGAATTTGTTCTTCAGTTCCTTCAGCTTAATAAATGTTGAGTGAGTTAAAAAAAAAAACGAAAAAAAAACCAGACAACAAAGACTTGATGGTTTCTCTTTACCTATACAATCTTCATGGATTTCATAATCTCACCCGACATCCACTTCATTATTGATAATCTCATCCAACCCCTAGAAACCTAAGTTCTGATTCAGCAGAAATTACAGGTCTTAAAAAACAACATACACTTTAAAAGCTTTTATACCACCCAGGGATTCCCTGGTCTCTTATTAGCATTGATTGTACCCAACTAGGAGACAAAGGGCAAGGGAAGGAGAAGGGAACCTAGGTGGGAGGTCCATAGAGGTCAGCTTTTCTGCATGTGGCTGGCTAAAATGATTTTTGCTATGGTGACTTCCTGAGGTTAATTATCCGTGGGACTGGCAAACTTACCTTTTAAAATATATTATTTGCTGTCACTAGAAAATATAGGCTGTTTTGTTTGGAAGAGTTGACATGGCAGTGATACCTGAAGCCCTTTGTTCATGGGTGGAATTATCTGAACATAATCTCATCTGTACTTTTTGAGGATATACCGTAATATCTGACCAGAGTCCAGTATCCCAAAATAATGATATGAAGTTGTTTAAAATGCAGCATCATTGCACAATGATGAAGACTTAGTATCTAGAACCAGATAGCAAAAACCAAAGCTTCTGTTGTCAAGTTGATTCTGACTCATAGTGACCCTACAGGACAAAGTCGAGCTGCTATTGTTTCCAAGGTTATAAGATTTTGTGGCAACAGACATGTTTCTGCCTTGGAGCAGCTAATGAAGTTTGAACTGCTGACCTTTTTTGTTACTAGCTTAACAAACAACTGGCCTTTTGGTAGCCTCACACTTAATCCATCATGCCACCAGGTCTTCTAGAGCCAGATAGCCTGGGTTCAAACCTTGTCTAGGAAAATTGTCTCCGTTGCCTCATTTATAAAAGTCATATGACTACAAGGTTGCATTCTGGGTATTACATGAGCTGTTGTTTTGCAATTACCTGGCACGGTGGAAGCATTGAATAATGTTTTCTTTTTTTAATTTTTATTTTATTATTTTCTCTGTGTGTGTACTGTCAAATTGGATCTGACTGGTACAGGAGGAGATGACCCCTCCTTCTCCAGCAGAGCATCTGGTGGATTCGAACCATGTATCTCTGGGATTGCAGTGCAGCTTCTTGCCACTAGATCACCAGAGCTCCCAAATAATATTTTCTTAAGTAAAATAAAATATAAAGTTTCTGATTGATAAGAACTTGTATGGAGCCACAATACCTAAATTTTTGCAAGCTGTACTTGCTCATCTGAATGCAAAAAAGTCTGAAGACTAAACTTTGAAGAGACATGTCTGAACCCATCAAGCTTGTTGTTTTTAGGTGTTATCAAATTGAGTACAACATATAGAGACCCTGTTAACAACAAATCTGAACCTTCCCCTGATCTGTGCCATCAAGCTAGCTAGAGTTCTGTTTGTTCACCTTTCATCTTTATCAACTGTGGTGAATAAGGTAAAAGAATGTCCAGACTTCAAGGAGGGAAGATGGTATGTAGATATTTGATTTTGGTTTATTATAACCACAGTGATTCATTGCTGTCGAGTTAGGAACAACTTGTAGCTGACTGTCCTGCAGGTTTTCAGAGTCTGTGAGTCACGTGTGAAGAAGAGTTTCCTCCTCTTTATTTCTGGGAGCAGCTCTTGGGTTCAAATCACCTGCCTTTAAGTTGGCAGAGGAACTCCCTAACATGCCACTATAGTGATAAGTATTTCAGAGAAATGAAATGTTTAACTAGGAATTATACTTAGGATCAAAAGTAAACTACTACTAGAAATAACACAAGAACAAAGGATGAAAAATCATGCTGCTTTTAAAAGTTGCTTTGATAATCAACACTTTTTCCCCCCTTCTGTTGTTTACGGTTGTATGATGGAATTGAATCTCACTGCAAGTGGTAATTTTTATGTTTTAAATTAGTAAATGCTGTTTCTCCTCTGCTATTTCTTTGGATTAAGATTTTTATGTTCTTCTGAGACATTAAACCCTAAGAGATTGACTGCAAAAAAAGCTGCCCATAATCCCATGAGAACGGGGTTGAGAGACCCTTTCTACAAAGATGGCACCAAAAGCGAAGAAGGAATCCTGTCCCTCCCAAAACTGAAGCCAAAGGAAAGGCATTAAAGGCCAAGAAGGCAGTCTTGAAGGGCATCCACAGCCACAAAAAAAGAAGATCTGCATGTCACCCCTTCTGGCGGCCTAAGATGCTAAGACTCGAAAGGCAGCCCAAATGCCCTCAGAAGAGTACCCCCAGGAGGAACAGGCTTTAATGCTATGCCATCATCGAATTTTCCCTGACCACTGAGTCAGCCATGAAGAAGATAGAAGATAACAACACACTTGTGTTCATTGTGGATGTCAAGGACAACAAGCACCAAATTAAACAAGCTGTAAAGAAGCTCTATGACATTGATGTGGCTAAGGTCAACACTTTGGTTAGGTCTGAGGGAGAAGAGGCCTATGCTCAATTTGCTCCTGACTATGATGCTTTGGATGTTGCCAACAAAATTGGGATCGTCTAAACTGGGTCCAGCTGGCTAATTCTAAATAAAATTTTTTCTCGCCACCCCTAAAAAAAGTTGCCCAAAGATAAAAGGATAACTTTTGCTGTAAGTATATAACATTTGTCGTCATTGTTAAGTGCCGTCAAGTCGCAGGAGACTCATAGCGACCCTATGAAGGAGAGTCCTCAACACTTGTGTGTCTCTCATCCTCTCTCCAGGTTCATAGGGTTTCCGGAGGCAAGCTATTACAGAAGTGGATGCCGCTCCTGCTTTCAAGTTGTTTAAATTGGGGAGTTTCACCCAACACTGTCCACCACGGGTAACCAACCATTAACGCATTTGATACATCAGTGTCACAGTGCTCAGCCTCACAACAACCACAAGTGACCGCTGTACGGCAAGTGGACACACCAGGCCTATATGACCTAAAAGAAGGTTTGAAAAAAAACAATGGAAGACAGGCCCGAGGGCTGCGGGTTAAAAGTCACCCACCTTTGGCTTGGTTGCATCGCTTTCAGTCCACTGGGCCAGCTGATCACTCTCTATGTTGATGTTATTGTCATTAAGTGCCATCGAGTCGCAGGCAACTCATAACGACCCTATGAAGGAAAGTCCTCAACACTTGTGTGTCTCTCATTCTCTCTCCAGATTGATAGGGTTTCTGGAGGCACGCTATTATGGAAATGGATGCCACTCCTGCTTCCAAGTATGTAACATTAGGCATATGAAAAAAAAAAATGAACATTTGTGTTTCTTGCTCCTGTTTTACCAGTCTGGGCTATCAGCCTATTTCCAGATGTTACTTATATTTCAATAATGTCTCCTCCAGAAAATCTTCCTTTTACCCCCTTCTTCCACCCTTTGTGGTCCTGTGATTTTACCCCCACAAATCCTCACTCTCTGTTCCCAACTCTTCCCCCGCCTTGGGCCCCTAGACATTAGTTACCCTATTTTTACATTAATAGTCTTATGCAGTGTTTGTCCTTATGAGACTAAGTCCATTCAGTATAATGCTCTCCAGTCTCTCCCAAATTATGTAGTATTTTTCAAAATTATTGCTCCTGAGTGCTGCATAGTATTTCATTGTGTGAATGTACCATAGTTTCTCAATTCATTCGGTTGTGATTGAACATTTGGGCTATTTCCATGTCAAACTTTCTTCAGATGATATTAAAATTCTAATGGGATTCATCCAAGGTTGATTTTGATTCTTTTGGATTTCTCTTCATTTTCTTTAAATTGAACTTGCACAGAATAATTGATGGTCTGTTCCACAGTCATTACCTGGTCTGGTTTTGGCTGCTGATAATTGAGCTTTTGCAGCTAACACATTTGGCTACTGATCACAATATTGGAAATTCAAAGTCCACCTAGAGGCATCTGAAAAGAAAAGCATGTTGTTCTCCTATACTGTCAAATTGAAACCTAGTTATAGCTGACTTTTCTGTGGGGGTTTTCAGAGGCCGTTAATTCCGTATGAGGAAAATGACCGTCTTTCTTCTGCAGAGCAACTGGTGGATGTAAACTGTGTACCTTTGAGTCTGGCAATGTAACTCCTTAACACTAACTCACCAAAGCTCCTTAAAAATGGCATAGTGGTTTATTTCCTAACAAAACAGTCATTTAAAATGCTATGCACACAGTTGTTCTCTGACATACATGGGATTACCTTGAGGTGGAATCAAATTTATGTCAGTTGATTAAATAGTAGAGGTTGTTTTTTGTTGGGTGTCAGTGTCATAGAGTTGAATATGATTCATAGAGACCAAATGAACAACACATCTGGGTCCTGTTCTATCCAATGCCGTCTTTATAATCTCTGATACACTTGAGTCCATTGCTGTAGGCACTGTGTTAATCCACCTGGTTGAGGAGCTTTCTCTCTTTCACAGTCCCTCTACCTTCTCACATGATGTCCCTCTCCATGTGATAGCCTCTCCTAGCAACATGCTCAAAGTGTGTGAGACGCAGCTTTATCATCTTTGCCTCCAAGAAACACTCTCACTGCATCTTCTCCAAGATATATCTCTTTGTTCTTTTGGAAGTCTATGGGATAGTCCTTATTCTCCATCACCACAGTTCAAAGTCTTCATGCTTCTTTTGCCATCCTTACTCACACTCCGGCTCTCAGATGCATAACCAATGATTGAAAAGGCCACAGTCTGACTCAGCACACCTTAGTCCTCAAACTAACATCATTGCTTCTCATTAATTTGGAGAGTTCCCTGGTGGCAGACTTTCTTTTTATTATTATTATCATTTTATTACTTTTAATGAAAATTTACAGAGATTTTTAATTTCCATTCATTCATTGTTGCACTTTCTCCCTGCCTACCCTTCCCCTCCAGTTAGTTCTTCTCTTTGAAAGGTAAAAGAAAAATTGTTTCATTGTTGTATAATCCCTCCCTCCAAGTCCACTCCACTACGCAGCCTTCTTTGTAGATGCCTGCCATGACAATAATACCTAATCATATATACCTTTTAAACAGTTCTCTCTCTGTCTGTTTCAACTTATCCCATTTTTCTCAGTCTCCACCCAACCTCTATGTCAGTCTTGTTTTACAACAGTGGTACTATGCAGTATTTGCCCTGTGTGACTGAGATAGTTCAAATGTCCTCCAGGGTCATCTCATCCATTTTGAATAATATTTCATGAGTTCCTTATTTTTCAATGCAGCATAGTATTCCATTGTGTGAATATACCACAGCTTCTCTATCCATCCCTGTGTTGATGGGCACTTGGGCTGTTTCCAACTCTGCTATTGTTAACAAAGCTGTGATAAACTTGGGTGTACATATATCTGCTTGAGTGGCAGTTATTTTTTCCAAGTAGTGGAATCGTTGGGTCAAATGGTATCTTTATTTGCAACTTTTTGAGAAAGCGCCATAATGCCTTCCATAGTGGCTGCACCATTTTACACTCCTATCAACAGTGAATAAAGGTTCCAGTTTCTCCACAACCTTGCCAGCATTTGTTGTTTGCTGATGGCAGACTTTCCTGTGCAATGTCTCCTTATCGACTGACTACTGGTAGTGTTTTTATTGTGGATCCATGTAAGATGAAATCACTGAAGTTTCAAACTTTTCTCCACCTATCACGATGTTGCCTATTAGTCTAGCGGTTAGAATTTTTGTTTTCTTGTCATTGAGATGCAATCCATATTGAAGTCTGCAGTAAGTGCTTTAAGTCCTCACTTTGAGCAAGTAGGGTTGTGTCATCTGCATAACTAAGGTTATCGATGAGTGTGCCTGCAATCCTGATGCCACATTTTCTTCAGAGTCCAGCTTCTCAAGCAATTTGCTTGAGCACACAAATTGAATAGGAAAGGAGAAAGGATAAATCTCATCACACACTTTTCTTTATTTTAAACTGTGTAATGTTACCTTGAGAGGTAACTCATGGTTGCTGTGATGCTACACATTGTAACACTGATGTGCCAAATATGATAATGGTGAACAGTATTTGGTGGAGCTTCCCGATTAAAACAAGCTTGGAAGCAGGAGTGGCATCCACTTCTGAAATGGCTTACCTCCAGAAACTCTATGAACAATGCTCAAGCCTTTTGTTCATGGGGTCGCTATGAGTCGTGTACAACTCGATGGCATCTAACAACATAACAGCAACAATGTTACCTTGCTCACTTTACACAAAAGTCTCTTGGTCTACTTTTAGATTTTGCATGAGCACAATTGAGTGTTCTGGGGTTCCCATTCTTCTCAATATTAGCCATAATTTGTTATGATCCTTAACAGACAAATGCTTTTGCATAGTTAATAAAAGCACTAATAGACATTCTTCTGGTATATTTTGCTTTCAGCCAGGATCCATCTTAGATCAGCAATGATATCCATGGTGCCAAGGCCTGTTCTAAATCCAGTTTGAGCTTCTGGCAGTTCTCTATGTTTTGCTCTAGCCATTTTGAATGATCTTTAGCAGTATATTGCTTGCATTTTATGTTAATGAAATTGTTCAGTGATTTTATATTCTGTTTAATTACAGGTCTTGGGAATGAAAACAAATAAGGACCTCTTCCAGCCTGTTGGCCAAGTAGCTGTCCTCCAAATTTCCTAGCATAGACTGGTGAACATACTCCAAGGCTGCATCTGTCATCTGAAACCTACCATTTAATATTTCATCAATTCCTGGTACCTTATTTTTTTTTTTTAACAATACCTTCTGTACAGCTTGAACTTCTTTACCTTGGCTCTTGATCATTGGGTACTTCCTGAAATATGTCCCTTGTGGACTAATTCTTTTTGGTACAGTGATTCTTGGAACTAAAATATGTTTCAGAGCTCAAAACGAAATGCATGGAAATTTGACAGTGTACCTCATGACTGAAGAATATCTGAGAAATCTGCATAGTACATGAGTGTCCATTATTTATCCTCTGAAATTTGCAAAAATACTTAATCTTTCCTTTCTCATTGCTGTCAACTTGAAGTTGCTTTCTAGCTGATCCTCCATTGATTTTTCTGAGGCTGTAAATAGCAGGAGAAGAGCTTGCCCTTGTTTCTCCCTAGGAGTGACTGTGGATTTGAACCACCAGAGAGGTGCCACGTTTGATTTTGCAGTGCAACTACCTAGGGACTAGAGCTCTCAAATACTTAATAAAATTGTTAGAAAATGCTACCTTTTGTTAATATAAAATAATTCTTTTCATTGATACACTGTACTTGCTGGTGAATCATATATAAATATTTAATGTTAGTTTCATGAATATGAAAATATTTTCATATATTTTAATGGGTTTTTAATGTATTTGTCCTTATAATTAAATTTTTTATGGTTTTTTATTCTTCTAGGGGTTTTTTTATTTGTTTTAATTAATTTTAATGAAAGTTTACAGAGACTTAGGGTTTCCAGTCATTCATTGTTGCACTTTTCTCCCTACCTCCCCCCTCCCCCAATACACTCTTCTCCTTGAAAAGAAAGAGAAACTCTTTCATTGTTATGCAATCCCTCCCCACCAAGTCCACTCCACTATGCAGCCTTCACTCTGGACTTCTGTAATGACAAGAATACCCTTTCATACATCCATTTTCAATAGTTCTTTCCCTCATCTGTTTCAATGCAATATGCATCATTTCTCCCCTCCTTTTCTGTTTTCCCTCAACCCTGATGTCAGTCCCATTTTACAACAATGGCCCTATGCAATATTTGTCCTTTTGTGACTAAGATATTTCACTCAGCATAATGTCCTCCAGGGTCATCCACTTTGCAAAATATGACATTAGTTCCTTGTTTTTCAATGCAGCATAGTATTCCATTGTGTGAATGTACCAGAGTTTCTCTATCCATTCATTTGTTGATGGACACTTAGATTGTTTCCAACTATTTGCTATTGCGAACAAAGCCACAATAAACATGGGTGTGCATATATCTGCTTGGGTGGCAGTTATGATTTCTTTGGGGTAAATTTCCAGCAGTGGAAATTGCTGGGTCAAATGGAATCTCTATTTGCAACTTTTTGAGAAAGCACCATATAGCCTTCCATAGTGGTTGCACCATTTTACACTCCCACCAATAGTGAATAAGGGTTCTAGTTTCTCCACAACCTTGCCAGCATTTGATGTTTGCTGTTCTGTGAAATTTTGCTATTCTTACTGGGGTGAGATGATATCTCATAGTTGTTTTGTATTCTTGTAGGGGTTTTTTAAATGTAAACACAAAACTATTATTTTTAAGTCTATTTCTCTTCTTTTCCCCCATTCATTCACTGTTGCACTTTTCTCCCCCCCTTCTATTTGAAAAGTAAAAGAAAAAAATTATTTCATTATTATACAATCCCTCCCCCCAGGTCCACTCCACTATGCAGCCTTCGTTCTGGACTCCTGTAGTGACAATAATACCTAATCACATATCCATTTTAAACAGTTTTCTCCCCCATTTGTTTCAATGCAGTATACATTATTTATCCCATCTTTCTCAGTCTACCCCCAACACCAATGTCAGTCTTGTTTTACAACCGTGGCACTATGCAGTATTTGTCCCTTTGTGATGGAGATACTTCGTTCAGCATAATGTCCTCCAGGGTCACCCATTTTGAAAAATGTTTCATGAGTTCCTTGTTTTTCAATATTCTTGTAAGTTTTTAAAGCAGTTGTTTAAGTGGGCAGGAGTGAATGGTTTGACTTGAAAAGATATGCATAGTTTGATGGACTTTATAACATTGTCAGTGATATTCCATGTATTTTTTTAACTTCTGAGAAAAACTCAGTAGAAAATGTAATTTAAATTTTCCTTTTGTATATCAGACAAAGAGAATGAGATTTTTCAAATGTATTTGAACTCTGGAATTCTTTAAAAAGATAAGGGAAAGAGATAGTGAACATTTCCCAGTAAATCAGTGATGACATGGGATCTGGTTGTGCAATTTAGCTTATATTTTCATGTCACATTCCTAATTTTGCCATGAGTCAATTATGACTCATAGCATCCATCTGTTTTGTGTTAAAAACCAAAAGATCACTGTAAGTTGCAATGGACTCAAGGGCAATGGGTTTTTGGTCTTTATGAAAACAGATCTGTAGACACTGGGGAGCCAGGCCAGACCTCATGAGTTGCTTAAGCTAGGCCTTTGGGTCTGTGCTAAGAACTACCACTAAAGATTGAACTATGCCACTGTCTGTGCCAATTTCTTCATCCTAGATCCTATCCTGCCATGTCATGCTGGGCCTCATCTGTGGTCTAAAAAGTGTCCTGTATAGTTGCATGCCTGGTTTTTTTAACAGTTTGCTTTTGCAGGTGCAATAGCTATCTGTCAGTTTGGTTATTGGGTAATGACTTGCTTGTTGCTCATTGTTTAAAATCTTACCTGTGCATAGGTTTGGGTGTTATTATTTGCTCCTGCTGGTACAGCACTCATCTGTCAGTCTGTTGTACTGATGTAACTTGTGGAGTGTCTCAAGTCTCAGAAGAGTCACCCATGGTGGAGAGGTTACAACAGAGCTCCTAGATTAAGAAATGCTAGGAAGAAGGATCATTCTAATAGCACACCCTAAGTCTGTTTTTGGTAATATACGGCATCAAAACAAAAAGGGGAAATCCTTCTTCATTACCACAAGAGGGTGTAGAACCAAATTTATTTTGTTCTGGCTTCAATCTCATTCCTTACTCTGAAGAGAAGAAAGACATGCTTGTTTTTCCTACCAAAAGAATGTAGCATCAGGATAGGAGGAAGACTCAGCAGCAGCCTATAATATGCAGATGACACAAACTTGCTTGCAGAAAGTAAGGAGGACTTACTTATAACCTTTTTTTAAAAGTCTGTTTCTTTTCATGAATATATATATATATATATATATATATCTCAAAATAGTTCCTATTTAAAGATTTTTACCTGTATAATTCCATGAACTTAATTATGCTCATCATATTATAGAACCATCACTAATATCCATTTACCAATTTTTTTTAAAATAATTTTTGTTTTAATTGTGATTGTAATGAAAGTTTACAGGGAGGTTAGATTTTCATTCATTCATTGCTGCACATTTTATACTAAGCAAAACTGAAAAACAACGAACTTATAAAATATTATACAACATGGGTGACCTTGGAAGACATTATGCTAAGTTAAATATCTCAGTCACAAAATGAGAAATACTGCATCGCACCACAGTTATAAAGCAGGTCTGACATGGAGGGTTGCGAGGAGACTAGGGTAAGAAGGGATAGATAATGAACACTGCATTTAAACAGACAAAGGAGGAGAAAACTGTTTAAAAGGAATATATAGTTAGGCATTATATGTAGAACACCCCAGAATTAGAGAAACATTGCAAAGAGGATGGGAGGACTATGGCCCAGGACTTTGCCGAGGTGCTGGCTATCTAGGAAGCATCTCAAGAAGCTGGTAATCCTATTGCTGGAGCTCGAGAGGCATCTTGCCACAAACACGTGGCCCAACCTTTACCTGAGGATCTTTGACCCGCACCTAGAGTATGTAGCAAAGGTGGCTTCATTCTTCACTGCCATTGAGGGCCACCGCATCGAGTACCTGAGCTCTGCTGTCTGCCTGGACCACGCCCAAAACCTCCTCTGCCCAGAGGTGTGCATTATAGGTATAAGCAATGTTGGAAAATCCTCCCTAGTAAAGGCTTTATTTTCTTTGTCCCCAGAATTTGAAGTCAGAGTCTCCAAAAAAACCACCTGAAGAGGACATTTTTGTTAATGGATAGTGTTGTTGGAATTAAAAAAGCAGACAATACTGGCATAGAAATGTGTGAAGAATTTTCATTACCTTATGTGGTAGTATTAACAAAAATTGACAAGGCTTCCAAAGAATATCTTTTTTTTTTATGGATATAGATTTTAGTATGTATGACACATATATTTATATAAACAATAAAGTACATGGGGGGGGTTAGTTATAGAAACTTCCTGTTGTTTTTAGGTGCCATCAAACTGACTACAAGTCACAGCGACTCTATGGACAACACATCCGAGCCTTGACCTATCCCTCTCCATCTTTATACTCTCTGTCATGCTCCAGCCCATTGTTAGCCACTGTGTCGATCCATCTCATTGAGAATTTTCTTCTATTTTGCTGGCTTGCTGTGTTTCCTCATATGGAGCCTTTTTCCAAGGACTGGCACCTCCTAAAAACATGTGTGAGACAAAGTTTCACCATCCTTGCTTCTAAGGAGCATTCTCGTTGCACCTCCCCAAGACAAATTTGTTTGTTCTTTTATCGGTCTGTGGGATATTCAGCACTTTTCACCAATACCACAATTCAGTCATCTTTGGTCACTGGCCAGCTTTCAGATGCATAGAAAGAAATAGAAAATACCATGGCTTGGATCAGGGGCCCCCTAGTCTTTAAACTGACACACCAGCTGTGTCGCACTTTCACCAAGGTCCTTGACAGCAGAATCCCCCAATGTAACAAGTCTTCAATTCCTTGCCTGTTACCATGGGTGCTAATTATGGGTCCAAATGAAAGGAAGTCTTTGATGTCAACCTTTCTCCATCTATCACATTGTTGCCAATTGGTCCAGTCCAGTGGTAAAGACTTTTTTCTTGATGTTAAGATGAAATCCATGTTAAAGGGTATAACCTTTTCTGTAGTAAAAGCTTCAAGTCTTCCTCACTTTTTGCAGGGAAGCTTGTGTCATTAGCAAAGCACAGATTATTGATGAGTCTTCCTACAATCTTGATGCCACATTCTTCTTCATAGAGTCCAGCTTCTCAAATTATTTACCCAACATTTTGAAACAGGTACTTCAGATTCAGAAATTTGTTGGCACTCAAACTCAAAGATGCTTTCCTCAGTTGTTTCCTGTAAGCACTGTAATCTGTTCTGGAATCCATCTGCTGAGATGCTTAACAGCAAATATAACAGGAAGTCTTTAGACTGATGAGACCAAATTTAGTTGAAGATGCAGAATGTTTTATGCCAACTGAAGTTAAACACCTAGAAGAAAAGGAACATTGTTTTAAATGTTGTGCATTGACAACTCACAGGACTGCTTCAGCTTTAAAATATGCTTCTTCTCAAGGAATGAATTTGTGTTTGAGGAAAAAAGTTTACGAATAATTATGCTCTTCATTAGAGCAGATACTATTTTTACTGTTTAACAAACTGACAAGAACATACAGAATTCTATTTAAAAAAAAAAAGACAAAAACCCAAAGAGGACTGGAGGAGGGGAGAAGGGAGGTAACTGTGCAAAAATGAGTATTTAAAATAAAAGTGAACTTAGGGAGAGAGAAGAGAGGGAGAGGTGACAAAGATTACAATGTTTTTACAAGTATTGAATCTCAACATCAAGAAAACAAAAGTCTTCACCACTGGACTGATAAGCAACATCATTATAGGTGGAGAAAAGGTTGACGTCAACAATTACATCTTATCTGGATCCACAGCAACACCCTTGGTACCCAAAATCTGGAGATCTGAAAGAATTGCATTGGGGAAAGCTGTTGTCAGGGGCCAGTCCAAGTTAGAGGAGCAATAATGCCAGTTTGAATATTAAGGTGTACTTGAGTCAGGCTATGGTCTTTTCCATCACTGCTATGGATCTGAAAGGTAGACAATGAATAAGGATGACAGAAAAAGAATTGATGCCTTTTAGCTGTGGTTTTGGAGAAGAGTACTGAATATCCCATGGACTGCCAAAAGGACAAACAGATATATATCGAAAAAGGTGCAGCCAGAATGCTCCTTCAAGGCAAAGATGAGAAAACTTCATCTCACATACTTTGGGCATGTTGCTAGGAGAGGCTGTTTATTCCCTGAAGACAGACATCTTACTTGGAAAGGTGCAGAGTCAGTTTAAGAGAGGAAAACCCTAACGGAGCTCTGGTGGCCTAGTGGCAAGAAGCTGCACTGGAATTCTGAAGATGCATGGTTCGAATTCACCAGATGCTTCGCAGGAGAAGACAGGATAGTCTCCTGTGCCAGTCGGATCTGATTCGATGGCACACAACAAGTTAAAAAAAGAGAGAGAGGAAAACCCTCAATGACATGCAGTGACACAGTGACTGAGGCAGTGGGCTCAAATGTGTCAGAGATTATGAGGATGGCACAGGACATGTCAGGTTTCAGATCTTTTATTCATAGGATCACTGTGAGTCATATACTCCACTGGATGGAACCTAACAACAGTGATCTTGAGCATTTCTTCAAGGGTTTGTTGGTCATCCAAATGTCTTCTGTGATGAAGTGTCATGTCCTCTGACAGTTTTTAAAATGGAAGTGTCTTTTCCTTCTTGTAATGTTGATGAAGCTGGACTAAATAAGAATGTGACATCAAGATTGGAGGAAGACTCATCAATAACCTGCATTATGTAGATGATACAATCTTGCTTACTGATAGTGAGGTAAACTTTAAGCATATATTGCAGAAGGTCAAAGAATACAGTCTTTAATATGTATTGCATCCCTATGAAGGAGAGTCCTTGATGCTTGGGTGCCTTTCATCCTCTCTCCAAGTTCATAGGGTTTCCGGAGGCAAGCTATTATGGAAGTGGACGCCACTCCTCCTTCCACGCTATACCCTAGGCTAGGCCTTCTAAATTTGGTCTCATTTTGTCTCCTTATGATCTTTATTTTTCTTGGCCTTTACCTTTACATCTCTGATCTGCCTTGAGTGACATATTTGAGTGTGCTGTGAAAGGTAAATCCTGCTTCAGCTCTCTGCAGGTAGAAATCCAGTTTTGCCAGGACCATTTGTTAGTTATTGCATCCTTTTTGATAGGTTTGTTTCCTCATCAAATACCAGTTGACCACAGGGAGAGTGGTTAATTTCTGGGTTCTCAGTTTTATTCTATTGGCCTATGTCTTTGTAATTGTGCCAGAAGGTAAGGGGGTTGCCTCCACTCCCCTGGAAAGAAACTGCTGCATTGGGGAATTTGAGCTCAAGGCTACTCCTGAGACTGTCACAGACAATAAACTTTTGGAGAATAGGCTGCAATCAGGTGAGAAACTTTCAGATGAGGGCACGTTGAAGTGGCTGGTGGGGTGCCACCTGCAACTCCCCTATAGAGAAACTGCTTCAGTTGGGAAACTTTGTCTCTCTCTGGGCCACCATATTACTGAGGACAGTAATACACTTTAGGAGAGGCTGGTCTCACTCAGCCAAATTTCCCACAGGACTTCCCTAGAGACCACAGAGGACATGGAGGACTCTAGGAAAGGCAAATTTTCCCACTGCACAGGCCCAAATATGACTTAATAAATAAAGTAACTAGCATGCCTGCATAAACAGAACACATTAAGCCTGCAACTAATCCGTAGCTTTATAAAGTTAAAGAATTATCAGCAATCTGTACAGATACCACAGAGACAGCCTAACACATACCTAGAGATTTACTTCAAGAAAGAAGCAGGCAGCATCAAACATAGTGACAAAAGAAAACAAGCCTTCTCCTAAAAAGCAGAACACAGTGAAGAGCCAACGAATTTTCCTGGCAGGGAGGCAAAAGAAATATATCCATGTGGAGTTATATGAACATCTACTGAAGAAGATACAAGTGGTGGAAGAAAGAATACAATTCATAAATAAGTGAAGACCTCAGAGACATGGGTCTAATATATATATATATATGTTGACTTATATGAACAACTACTAAAAATTGCAAAAAATAAAAGAATTGAAACTATAGCTTAAAAGGTAGAAGAAATAAAAAACCAACACAAGTTAGGGTAAAGCCAACACAGTACCAGAAATAGCAGAAATGCAGGAAAATTCAGTATAAAGTATCAATATTAAAATGTTAGATGTTAACAGTTTGGAGAATTATTCTGTTTTTTACAGAAGAGAAAAGATGGAGCAGAAAATCAGCAAGATAGAAGATAAGAACCTGAGTTCGAATATATTAGAAGAAAAACCAGAGGAGACAGAAGGAAAAGGAAAAAAAAAATAGAGTCACATGACAGTACATCAAAGGAACAAGATAATATGATTGAAATTCCTTTGCACAAGAGGTGAGGGGAAGCACTGAAAAAATTGTGGAAGAAGTAGTAGAAAGAAACTTCCAAGGTTTCATGAAGAACAAGGAAATCTACACTCAAGAAGCTCATAGAAAGTCAAACAGACTAGACACAAAGAAAAACATCGAGATATATCATAGTCATCCACACCAATGTTTATCATGGCTTTGTTCACAATAGCAAAAAGTTGGAAACAACCTAAGTGCCCACCAACAAACAAATGGATAGAGAAGCTGTAGTATATTCACACAATGGAATACTACCCTGCATTAAAAAACAAGGAACTCATGCAATATTATTCAAAATGGATGACCCTGAGGACATTATGCTGAGTGAAATATCTCAGTCACCAAAGGACAAATACTGCATAGTGCCACTGTTGTAAAATGTGACTGACATCAGGGTTGGGGTAGAGACTGAGAAAGTGGGATAAATTATGCATACTGCAATGAAACAGATGAGAGAGAACTGTTTAAAAGGTATATATGATTAGGTATTATTGTCATGACATGAGTACAGAACGAAGGCCGCATAGTAGAGTGGACTTTGGGGGAGGGATTGTATAACAGTGAAAGAATTTTTCTTTTACTTTTCAAAGGGAGGAACGAACTGGAGGGAAGGGGTGGGCAGGGAGCAAAGTGCAACAATGAATGAATGGAAATTAATCATCATCATAATAAAAAGATATATCATAGTCAAATTCTCCAAATCAAAGATAAGGATAGAATATGAAAAGTAGCATGAGAAAAAGAGTTACCTACAAAATAGCGTTACATTAAGTTCCATCTGCTTATTTTTTTTTAATGAAGTGATGAAGTGTTTGTAGCTTCAGTAGTTTCTAAGGGTTTTCATCGAAGCTCTGACCTTTCTCTTCTCTCTCACACACGAACACATATACTTCATATCACAGCACCAAACACACTCACTCAATCCATAGAGACAAATCCTTAAGCAGAGAAGCTAATATTTCTTCAATTTTTTGAAAAATCTTAAATTTCACATTTAAGTGCTAATAAGCATATATCCTATTTGAAGTACCAACAAAGAATGATCATCGTCTCTGTATGACAAGGTATGTTTCCTGTGTTCAAATCACTTCCATGCCTCAATAAACCTATTTTGTTTTTATTTAAATAAACTTTATGGTGATAATTGTTGATCAAGAAACAATTTTTTCTGTAAGCTTCTACTCAAACCACAAAATGCTTACATACAAAAATAAGAGAACCAAGATGGTGGCAGTGGAGGAAACAAAGTAAGGAGCTGGAGGAGCATGGGGCCTCCGTGCACGAACCCCAGGAATTCCCTCACCTGGGATGGACAGCGGGCACCAGGCCCAGCAGATGGTATGACAAAGCCTCCACAGTGCTCAGAATAAACTTATTATAAAATAAACTCTCAGAACCAAGATGGCGGCAACAAGAGATGCGACATGAGGAGCAAGAGGCCCAGCAAGTCACATTGAAACAGACCACACAACTTATGAATATACCCAAACAGGCAAGCAATTGGCTGCTGGTCCTCAACATGGAATGAAGCTCAACATCAAAAGGACAAAGATTCTTGAAAGAACATGGGTGAATCCCACTTCTGCCTGCTACCCGCCCCAATCACATGCTGCTGCGATCCCATGGGGCCACTGTGTCCAGAGCCTACAGGTCACCTAGCCTAGACTGTGGGCTCTGTGGCTGGTGTGACAGAGCCCTGGCTTGGCCAGCAGCTGAGGATGCCAAGAGCCACAGGCCCCCAGTGAGGCAGGAGGTGGTGGTGACAGCAGCACCATGGAGCCACGGTAGGTGAAGGACTTGATACAGGAAAACATCTCACTGTCAGTAAAGATTCCCTTGGATAGGTCAGAGAAGAAGATCATCAACACAATGGATTGATAAGGTGTCTGTAGCAATAGGCTCGAGGGTGCCTTGAACTGTGGGGATGATGTAGGAAAGGGCAAGGCCTAGACATGTTGTTCATAGAATTGTTGTGAGCCGTAGAGAGATCTCTTTGGGCTTAGTGGACAGAAAGTGATGCTATCAAACCAAAGGTTGGGGATTTTAACCTGTGGCACTCAGGTCTGATTTTGATTGTTTTTGGTCAAACACTTTTCTAAGTAATATATCACTGCTCTGTCAATTGGCTATATAGAGGTAACTCATGGTTGCTGTGAGGCTAAACACTGTGACACTGAAGTGACAAAAGTGATAATGGTTACCCATGGTGGACAGTGTCTGGTGGAGCTCCCCATTTAAAACAAGCTTGGAAGCAGGAGTGCCATCCACTTCTGAAATAGCATGCCTCTAGAATCTCTATGAACTTAGAGAAACGATGAAATTTATATAAGTGTTCAAGTCTTTCATAGGGTTGCTATGAATTGTCTATGATTTGGCAAGACTTAACAACAACATATCCGAGATGACAGACCTCTTCAATACACCAAATCTTTTTATTTCTTGACTACTACTGCCAAGAACTGTTTAGACCTAGGGAGGTGCTGTTCACCGCTCTCAAAGCCTCTTTTCCATTTGTAAAGGCGGGGAAGGTGGTGATGCCTACTTTGAATTACATTCTGACCAGTTGTGGAGGGGAGGGGGGCAATGGTGGTGGCACTGGAACAGGGGGTGCTGTCCCTAGCCATGGTCTTCAGTGAGGCACAGGGTACAGACCTCTGCGGGGGGGAGGGAGGCCTTCGGTAAGGGGGTATGCTCCCCAGCTCACTGGGAGAGCTGTCTGGCCCCAGGGTGAGCTGTACAGCCTTCAGGGTGAACTGTTTGGCCCTTGAGGTTTGCTGTCTGGTCCCTGGGAAGAGCTTTCCGGTCACTGGGGAAAACTGCCTAGGGTATACAAAGAATTTTATCTAAGCCACTTTCCTTCACCTCCTCCCCCAAGTACACCTGTAAGTAACACCTCCAAAGCCCTTCTATTTGTAACTCACAAGTTTGTTCTCCTAGGTTTGCTCCCGTTCCTATAGGTAACCTTAACACTGAGTTTTGCTCCAGACCTCAACTTAAACCTAGTTTCAGAGAAAAAAGGAAAATAAAACTAAGGAAGTGAAGGAGGATGGAGCCTCAGGGCTCTGCCATCCATCCCCACTGGACCCATCTTGGCAAACACTTGGCAGTCCAGAGGGCAGTAAACGTCAGGAAAATATCTACTAACTGAACAGGAAGGCATGCAGTGTCAACCCAGGATCACAAGTAAGGTATTAAAGTGGGCTCCCAATCCCCCTTCACATCAACACCCCTATTCAGCATGAAGAAGCCAGGGAGTCTGTGCCCCATTCCCAAATGAGAAACCCACAAGTGAATAAGACAATTTCTTTGTTAATTTTTTTTTTTTTAAATCACCATTGGACTATGCTTACCATTACTCTGTCTCTTCTGGTCCCCACTGGATCTTTCTAATTTCCTTCGCCCGCTCCCTCCACCCCAAATTGTGCAGCCCTGTGATTTCATCCCTGCCTATCCTCGCTCTTCTCCCAACCCTCACCCCCTTGTATCTCCATACATGTTTTTCACAATTATAATTAAAAAACAAAAAAAAACCCCAACAACAACAAACAACCCACCAAAAAACAAGTAAAAATCTTAGTAGGATATATTGTGCTATGATTCCAAAGAAGAGAGAAAGTCTGAAATAGATAAAATTAAAAAAGTCTCACCCAGGAACAAGAAGAATACTTTCTAAGCAGAACTTTCTGAGAATTATTTTAACTTCTCTAGATAAATTTCAACTACTTTAAATTAATGTTTTATTCCCCACCCAAAATAGAGTTCATTACAGAATTTTTCTATATAGTTAAACTTTGTAATCAGATCCACTTTTTACTCAGGTCCAGTCTCTGCAACCAACAATAAAGTGAAAAAAAAAAAACCAACTCTACGGCCTGGACTGAGCCTCGTTCAGAGGGACTTGGGCCCCCCCTAGTGGAATCTGAGTGACTGACAGCGAAGGCCAGGTATGGGCTCACTGCTGGAAACTGTTTACAATATACCCTAAGCTAAAATAAAATTAATGCTCTTCTTTTCTGTCACATTTTTTTAAAGGGTGGGTTTTTTTTTCTGTAACATTTTAAGAGTTTTTCTTTTTAACAGAAGCAAGTAATAAGTTTACTTATTAAAGCCCTTTTAAAAAGAACATTTATTGGTTTGTATATAATCATTCATATACGTAATTTCATTCATTTACACTGCATTTTATAAAATCATTCATATATATTTTATTTTCTATAATTAATTCTTCATGGGTGATATTCTTTATGTTCTCCTACAGCTCATCTATTCTTCACTTATTAATGTTCCAGGCCTCAAACCTGTTCCTGATAGGGTTTTGAAATTCAGGTGGGATAGATTCAAGATCAAATTTTCATTTCTGTGGATTTGATTTACTCTTCTTTAGCTTTAGTTTCAACTTGCATATGAGTAGTTCATGATTTCTTCCACAATCAGCACCTGGCCTAGTTTTTACAGCTGATATTAAGTTTCTCCAACCTTTTTCCACAGGCATTCCATTAGGTGAAATCCATGTGTGTAGTCTGTGTTTTTGTTTCTTATAAAAGGTATTTGCAATGAAAAAAATCGATTGTACAGAATTCTATCTCCAGACTCATTTCTGTTACCAAGTCCATGTTTTCCAATGACTCATCTTTCTTCCCTGTTACCAACTTTTACATTCCAGTCACCCATTATTATTAATGAATCTTGATTGCATGTTCAATCAATTTCTGACTGCAAATTTGGTAGAAATCTTCTATTTCCTCCTCTTTGGCTCTGGTTGTTGGTGCTTATATTTGAATAATAGTGATATTCACTGGACTTCCTTGTATGCGTATGGATAGTATCCTGCCACTCACAGCATTGTATTTCAAGACGGATCTAGAAATGACTTTTTTGACTATGAAAGCAACCCATTTTTCCTCACTTTTTCATCTCTGGGACAGCAGATCATATGATCATCTGATTTAAAATGTCCCATGTCAATCCATTTCATTTCACCAATATCTAGTATGTCAATATTTATGCCCCAATTAATTCTTAACAATGTCCAATGTTCCTACATTCATGCTTCTCACATTCCACATTTCAGTCACTCGTGTCTGCTTACAACTAACTATTCCTCTTCCTTTGTGATTCCATAATTGAGGGCGCAGTCTCAGTTGCCATATCCACTAGTCTAGTCTAAGTGTGCTCTATTGTACATAGGATTTTTAAAGGCCAGTTATTTCGAAAGTGGTTGGTCAATCCTCCTTTATAGTCTGACTTAATTAAAATGCTCAACTTTAGAATAGTATCTGACAACCATTTTACAGAAAAGAGCAAATGAAAGACATTTCCCAATTACAGAAATAGATTCAGTGTTGCTCTCCTACACTTGAACACGTGTATCTGGAGCCATCCCTTTCGCCAATCCACCAGCATCCCCTTCCACTGCCTATCTCATTCAACACCTTGCTCCCCTTATGCAGCCTTCTGTGTTTCTTTGGTGCTTAATGTTCCGTGCTGCTGCCAGTCTCTTACGCTGCAGCCAGGAGGACGACCAAGAAGAGACTCTGAATATTGCACTGGGATGGCAAGAAGCCAAAGCAAAAGGAATA
Source organism: Elephantulus edwardii (assembly GCF_000299155.1). Classification (NCBI taxonomy): domain Eukaryota; kingdom Metazoa; phylum Chordata; class Mammalia; order Macroscelidea; family Macroscelididae; genus Elephantulus; species Elephantulus edwardii. Next base: position 807,027 of record NW_006399758.1, on the reverse strand, counting down.
AATCAAGAAGTTAAGGAGCTGAACAGAAGATTTCAAAGGGCAGTTTGGACTTTGTCAAAGTATTATAATAAAATGTGCTAAAAGCTGGAGTCAGAAAATCAAAAGGGCTGAACTCACAAAGCATTTCTTAAGCTGAAAGAACTGAAGAACAGGTGTTTTGGGAAGAATATTAAATGATCCAGGAAGCATTAAAAAAAGGTGGAAGGTGTTCACAGAGTCACTGAACCAAAAGGAATTGTCTGCCATTGAAGAATTTCAGCAAACAACATATGATCAAGAGGCAATGGTGATGAAGGAAGAAGTTCAAGCTGCTCTGAAGGAACTGGAAAAAAAAGAAGGCCCCAGGAATTTACAACATACCGATTGACATATTTTAACAAACAGATACTACACTGGATATGCTCACCTAGTTGTACCAAGAAATCTGGATGACAATCACCTGACCAAATGACTAGAAGAGATCCATATTTGTTCCCATTCCAAAGAAAGGTGACCTGACAGTGTAGAAATTATAAAAAATCACATGCAAGCAAGGTCCTGCTGAAAATTATCCAAAAACAACTGGACCAGAACATCAACAGAGAACTGTAAGATGTGCAGGCTAGGTTTAGAAGAGGCCATGTTACCAGGAATATTATAGCTAAAGTTAGATGTCTGAAAGCAGAGAGTACCAGAGGAACGTCTATCAATGTTTCATTGACTATGCAAAGGCATTTGACTGTGTGGATCACAATAAACTGGCTGACTCTGAGAAGAATGGCAATCCCAGAACATTTGATTGTGCTTATATGAAACTTATACTTGGACCATGAGATAGTTACCAGAACAAAGAAAGGAAACATTGTCTGGTTCAAAATCAGGAAATGTGTGCTATCTCTATACCTTTTCAATCTATATGAAGAACAGATCCTCTGGGACACTAGAATCTATGAGGAGGAATGTGGCATCAAAATTGGAGGAAGACTCAGCAACAACCTGCATTATGCAGATGACACAACCTGGCTTGCTGAAGCTGAAGAGTACCTGAAGAATTTGCTGCAGAAGGTCAAGGACTATAGCCTTCAGCATGGACTGAAGCTCAACAATAAGAAAACAAAGATTCTCACCACTGGGACAATTGGCAGCATTATAACAGACAATGAAGACATTGATATTGTTAACATCTTTACTTTGCTTGGCTCCACAATCAACATTTTGGTACTAGCAGTCAGGAAATCAAAGGACAAATTGCATTGAGAAAATCTACTGTCAGGAACCTCTCCAGAATGCTGAAGAGCATTGATGTCTGTCTGAAGACTAAGATGTGCCTGATCTAGGCCATAGTCTTTGCAATTACTTGCTATACATTGGAAAGATGGAAAATGACTAGGGATGGCAATGATAGAAGGAGAATTGATGCCTTTGAGCTTTGGTGCTGGAGAAGAGTATCGAATATGCCATGGATTGCCAGAGAACAAACAGGTTCATCCAGGAGAGGATGGAAACCAGGCTGCTCCTCAGAGGCAAGGATTTTGAAACTTTGTCTGACATACTTTGGACATGTTGTAAGGAAGAAACAGTCCTTGGAGAGGGCCATACGGCTTTGGAGGGTGTAGGGACAGCACAAGATAAGAAGACCCTGGATGAGATGGATTGATTCAATTACTGAGGTAATGGAGGTAGGTGTGTCAGAGACAATAAAGTTAGTTCAAAATAGAGACTGTATGTAGGGTCACTGTGAATCACAAATGACTCAATGGGACATAACAACAATGCATAATTAATTAATATTTTATAGAATTTTTGCGTGTATCTAGGTGTATTCTGTTGTTTATAGGGTTTTGGAAGGCCTGTTAATTTTGAAGTGAATGGCAAATTATTCTTTCTAAAGTATCTTAATTTAGAAGCTCAGCTTTAGTACAATACCTGACAGACAAACATTCTATCCAAAAAGTAGATGAAAGACACTTCCCCATAGGATAAATTTGGTGATCCTTTGCCCCTGGCCCAACACTACCTGTTGGCACTGCCCCCACCCTTTATTCCCTTGAGTGGCAACTAAGGGAGGCCTGAACTAAGCCCTGATATGATGACTTGGGCTTACAGTCACTTTCCATCTGCTCATGATCTCTCTGTTCTCCAGTGATGGTGGAGATCTGGGCCTCCTATTTATTGCATTGCTGTTCCTGAAGCCTATACCAGGAAGAAATTGTCAAAGAGAGCAAAGAAGCACTGCATGGTTCAAAATCAAGAAGTGCATCAGAGATAAGTCCTTTCTTCATACCTTTTTAATCTACATGTGGAACAGATCATATAGGAGGCTAGACTTTGGCATCAGGATTGCAGGAAGTCTAATCAACAACATGCAATATGCAGAAGACTTAAAACATTTGCTACAGTCAGTAAATAAAATAACAAGTTGCTTTGGGAAAGTCTGCTGTCAGGTACCTCTCTAGAATGTTGCAATCTAGGGACTGAGGTGTGCCTGATCCAAGCCAGGGTCTTCTCAGTTACTTGCTATGCATCAAATCTGGACAATGCTGAAGGATGACAGAAGGTGAATTGATGCCTTTGAGTTGTGGTGCTGGAGAAGAGTATTGAATACACAATGGAATGCAAAGAGAACAAACAGGTCTGTCTTTGAGAGGGTGAAATCCTTCCCCCTTGGTTGGAAAGACTGTGAAATTCCATCTAACATACTTTGGTCATATACTTTTGGGGACCAGTCCTTGGAAAAGAACATCATGCTTGGAAAGGTAGAGGATCAGCACAAGAGATTAAGACTCAGTATCAGATGGATTGACACAGTGACTCAGGGAATTCTAGCAGGTATGTCAGAGAGAGTGAGATTTGCTCAAGATAGGGTAGGGTTTAAAGATACTGTTCTTAGGGTTGCTATGAGTCACAGTTGACTCAATGGCACATAAAAACAGCAATATAATTTTTAAGCTTTAAAAATATAATTAATTACTATTTTGAATATTTTCCAGGATTATCTGTGAAGCTGGGCTTAATGAGGAAAAATGTGGCATCAAGATTGAAGGGAGACTCATCAGTAATCTGCATTATGCAGATGACAAAACCCTGCTTGCTAAAACTGAGGAGGACCGGAAGTGCTTGCTGCAGAAGGGCAAGGACTGCAGCCTTCAATATGATTGAAGCTCAACCTCAAGAAAACAAAGATTCTCATCACTGGGCTTATTGGCAGAATCGTGATAGATGGTGAAGAGATTGAGATTGTTCACAGCTTTAGTTTGCTTGGCTCCACAATCAACAACCTTGGTACCAGCAGCCAGGAAATTAAAAGATGAATTGCACTGGGAAAGTCTGCTATCAGAGACCTCTCCAAACTACTGAAAAACAATGATGTTCATCTGGAGACTAAGGTGTGCCTGATCCAGACCATAGTCTTTGCAATTACTTGCTATGCATTGGAAAGTTGGACAATGACTAGGGATGATAGACGGAGAATTGATGCCTTTGAACTTTGGTGCTGGAGAAGAGTATTGAATATGGACTGTTAGGAGAACAAACACGTTCATTCTACAGAGGGTGAGACCAGGCTGTTCCTTGGTAGCAAGGATTCTAAAGCTTTGTCTGACATACTTTGGACATGTTGCAAGGAGGGACCAGTCCTTGGAGAGGGACGTCATGCTTGGGAATGTGGAGGACATCGCAAGAGAGGAAGACCCTCGATGAGGTGTATTGATTCAGTGACTGGGGTAATGAGGGTAGGTGTGTCAGAGACAATAAGATTGGCACAGGATAGAGCAGGGTTTAGGGCTGCTATACATAGGGTCCCCATGTGTCGCAGCGACCCGACGGCATATAGCAACAACAATAATTATTATTTTATATTATTACTATCAATCTATGCTTACTATTACTGTATCTTTTCACATCTCTGGTGCTTCTTTCCTATTTCTTCACACACACAACCATCGATCTCCTAATCTCTGCTATCATAGTGATTTACCCCCTTACTCTTTATTTTATTTTATTATTTTGTGTGTGTGTGTGCCGTCAAATAGGATCTGACTGGTACAGGAGGAGATTGCCTCTCCTCCAGCAGAGCATCTGGTGGATTAGAACTGCATACCTCTGGGATTGCAATGTATCTTCTTGCCACCCTCTTCCTCTTTCTCTGCCCCACTCCCTTTCCCCTTTGGACTATTTATATTACCTTTTGTGTTACATTCATACAATAGAATACATGCAGCATTGAGGATGAACAATTTTGCAAAATACTATATAACTTGGGAAAGTCTAGAGAGCTTTATGCTAAGTGAAATAACTCAGTCACATAAGGACTACTCATGAAAATGGGAAAACTGGGTAAAAGCCCTTATGATGCTGTTTACCCATACACTTTGGAATCTATAGCTGAGTTACTCTGTAACCGAACCCATTTTTAAGGATTGTATGTCTCCCCTGCAATCCACAGTTGAGATGTAGTCTCACAGTCTGATTCTGAGAATTATTCCCTTTAAGTTAAAAACACAGGAATAGCACCAGGCTATCTTTGAGGATCTTGACAAAGTATATTCACTTGAAACTATCACCAGGCCCAGACATATGAACAAGAAAAGATCCTGAATTATTACTAAACTCAGAGATGCAGATCAGAAAAAATACTGGGGAAATTATCACTCATTTCACTGCCCTCCACCACCTCTGTATATGTCTCCTGCGGTCTCCAAGACAGAGAAACAGATTTGGTAGGATTTTACTCTGTCTCTCCATGCATAAACCTTTTTTTAAAAAAAAAATTTATTTTATTAATTT
>NW_006399758.1:793338-802163 GCF_000299155.1 Elephantulus edwardii | reverse complement strand
AAACCTTTTTTTTTAAAAAAAATTTATTTTATTAATTTTAGTGAATATTTACAGAGATTTTGGATTGCCATTCATTCATTGTTGCACTTTTCTCCCTCCCCCCAGTTCGCTCCTCTCTTTGAAAAGTAAAAATTCTTTCATTGGTATAAAATCCCCCTGCAACTCCCCCGCCCCGAGTATACTCCACTATGCAACCTTAATTCTGGAACATATACTTTTATATGTTCCAACACCAGTGTTTAAGATTCCCTCCTGCCCTCTCCAAGTAGGCTGTAGCACTTTCCCGGTAACATTCTTCCCATTGTGGTTTTAAATCTTGTCAAATAGAGAATTTCATGGCATATATCTTTCTTTGATTTGGGTTTTCTTGTCATTGCAACCGGATGTTAATTGTTTAAGGCTCCCTGACCAAAATGAATCTTAAACAAGTTAGGCCCCCCCCCCCCCCCCCCCGCCATGTTGCAAATAGTTTTTTACAATTTTCAGATGCATACAAAACAACTGAAAATAACATGACTTGGATCAGGCCCTTGCTCTCTTTGGACAATTGATTCTTTTTTTTATATACAGAACACAGCTACGTATTCTGCGATATACATTCTCCTCAATGATATTGATAATCTGTTCCCAAATTTGCTAAACTTTAGGGGAGGCTCTGTCCCGAGTATGAGCCAATTGCAGCCTGCGCCTTGAGGGATGCCCCGCCCCAGGCATTCACTCACCAATCGTAGTCTGTGTCTTGTGGGTTGCCACGCCTCGCGCCTGAGTCTGCCAATCGAAACCTAGACCTGGTGAGCTGTCCGCTTCAGGTGTGAGCTCGCCAATAACAGTCTTCGCCTCGAGTGATGCCCCGCCTCGAGCTCGAGCCTACCAATAACAGCGTATTGTGCTGCATCGATCTTTGCTGGGCAGGCGTCGCATGGAGGACGTTCAGTGTGCGGTCTTTTTGGTTCTTGGGCTTCATCTGCGGTGAAGTGGAGTGGAGAGGACCTTCAGTAATGTCCCGAGGAGTGCGCCTTTGCGGCCCAAAGGTATACTCTGGGCGAGGTTGGCAGCCCCGAGCTCTGTGCCCGCTGTGCTCCTCCTGGTCCGTGGCCGTGGACAGGAGGCCTGGCGCTGTGACGGGGTAGCCGGGCGGCTGGCCGGGCCTCGCCCACACCGAGGAGGCCGTGGCCAGGGCCGTCACTGTGGGGATTCACTTCCCCAGCGGCCTCCACAGAACCGCCCGAGGCACGCGTCCGGGTTCGGGGCGCTGAGCGGAGGGCGGGCCCTTCTTGGGGACCGTAGACTGGCAACTGGGGGGGTCCAGTCTGGGAAACTTGCGTCTGAGAGAATTTGGCTCGGGCTGGTGCTGTGCGGTGCGTGTGTGGTCTGTTTATGTAGCACTAGACGACAAAGGTGGAGGATATTTGGAGCAGCCGGTCATTTCCTCGATTACTTATCAGAACTCTGCGTGTGTCTCGGGGCAAGAGGAGTGACGCTGGCCTCTCCTGGGCCTGTGAACTCGTGGCTGTCTTAGTCCAGGCGTGAAAACCCCTTATCTTTGAATGATACGCCTATCTTCTACTTCTTTCTGTTTTTCCATAATGTGTCCTTAATAATTGTAAAGCTTCCTTTAAGTTCAGTGCTAGTAAATGTGCTTGTCTAAATAGTTTTAAAAGTAAACACACCATATACTTACTTTTTTTAAAAAAAAAACTTTTTGGTTTATACTAGTTTACTTGTTTATCACACCAGTTATCTCGCTTTTCCTTAACCCATCACTTCCCCTCCACCCATCAAATTTATGCGACCCCCCCCATCCTCACTCCTGTTCTCCCCGTTCCCCATACACGTTTAGATCCTCATACACGTTTTACTAGATAGCTGTTTCTACAGTAATGATTTTGTACAGTATTTGTCCTTTGGGGACTGAGTTAGTTCACTTGGAATAATGCTCTCCAGTCCGTCACAGGTTAGGTAGGAATTTACAAAACCATTGCTTCTGCGTGCTGCGTAGTATTCCATGGTGTGTAGGTACCATAATTTCTCAATCCATTCCATTGTGCTTGGACATTTGGACTGTTCCATGTACTGGTGATGGTGAATAATGCTGCTGTGAAATGATAACTTTTTCAGCAAATGGTGCTGCTAAAACTGCACTGCTACCTGCAGAAAGCTGAAACAGGATCCACATCTCACATCATACACAAAATTCAACCCAAGGTGGATCAGAGATCTTGGAGTAAAGCCCAAAACCATAAAGTTAATCAGAGACAAACTGGAATCAAGCTTAGAATTTACTTTCTTGACTAACCTTTTTTTTTTTTTAACCGAAAGGAATGGGCCACTTTTTATTGCCCATTTCCTAATCACTCCATGTTTTCTTGCTTCTCAACTGCTTGTGTGACACACTGTCGAATTCTGTGTCATCTTGTTGTTATTGTGTACCATGGGGGTGGGACTGGCCCATAGCTGGACATTCCAGCAGGTTTTTAGAGGCAGTGAATTGCATAAGAGGAGCCCACAGAACTGGCTCCCGCAGAGCAGGTGGTGAGTTTGAACCTTATGCCTTTAGGGTGGCAGTGCAGCACCTTACCACTAGACCACCAGAGTTCCCTGTAATTTCTTAGAGAGTAGAAACCCAAGCCATACATACTTATTTGTATTTCTTTTATTTTATTAGTTTTTATTTCTTTGGTGGGAGTTCAGATGTTGCTATCCTATTTTTTTTTTCTTTTTCTTATGTTGTTCTTTTTTGTTTCCCCTAAATGAGTGAGCTCCAGTTTAGTGATTAAGAATTATGCTGCACCCAAAAGGCACCAACTGCTCCACCAGAGAAAGATGAACAGTCTCCTTTTGTGCAAATTACTATCTTTGAACACCCACTGGAGGGCCAGCTGTGAGTGGTTCCAGCTAAACAGTACATAACAATAACCATGTTCTAGTTTTTTACCTAGTCCTTTTTCTTTTTTTACACATTTACTCTGGGCAGTTATCAGTGCAGGTAACACAGCTTTGCTTGTTGAAAGTGAATAGGCTATGAAACTTTTACTGCAGAAGTTCGAAGACTTGTTGGATTACAACTCAACAAAAGAAAACAGAGGTCCTCACTATTGGACCTGCAGTCAATATTATGATAGATGGAGAAAGGATCTGGAATCAATAGCCTTGGTACCAGCAATCAGGAAATCAGGCAATATATTGCATTGGGTAAATCTATTGTCAGGAACTTCTCTGACATGCTGAAGAGCAGTGATGTCACTTTGATGACTAAGGTGTGCTTGATGTAGGCTGTGGTCATCTCACTCACCTGCTTCACATCAGAGAGCTAGACAATGAATAAGAATGACAAATAAGAACTGATCCCTTTGAGTTGTGGTGTTGGAGAAGAGTACTGACTATCTCATGGACTAGCAAAAGAGCAAATAGATAGTCTTGGGAAAAGTGTAGCCAGAGGGCTCCTTGGAGGCAAAGATGGCAAAGCATGTCTTTCATACTTTGGACAAGTAACTAAGTGAGGCTATTCTTTTGAAGGTGACATGCTTGGAAAGATGGATGGTCAGTGAAGATGAATTGACAAAGTGACTTCAGCTGTGGGTACTTAGTGTGTCAGATGATGAGGATAGCACAGGGTAGGGCAGAATTCAGGTTGGCTGTTCATAGGGTCGCTATGAGTCATACTCAACAGCACCTAACAACAACAACGACAACAACAACAACTATATAGATGAAGGTGAAGATAGTTCTCACTCTTGACTTTCCCTGAGCTCAGTTAAATTCCTTATAACATAAAATAATTTTCTTACTCTTAGGTTCTAATAGCGTTTCTTAGAAATCATAGCATTTTTTCACTGATAGAGTTTTTAAGATCCTATGAATTTATCTTTGTAGTAGTTGTATTAATTACTTATTGCTGTGAAACAGATGACTTTTTACTTTCTTTGTGGATTCTTGATATCCTCCCACGGCTCCTCTGGTCTTTGCTCATTAGTCTTGAAAGCCTCAAATCTGTTCCTGAAATGGTTTTGAAATTCAGGTGGAATAGACTCAAGGTCAAATTTTGGTTACTGTGGATATGATTCAACCTTTTTTAGCTTTAGTTTGAACTTAGCATATGAGTACTTGATACCCTGTTTCACAGTCAGCATCTGGCCTAGTTTTCACAGCTGATACTGAGCTCTTCTACCAATTCTTTCTACAGATATAATCATACTGATTCCTGTGCATACCATCAGGTAAAACCATGTGTATCGTCTGTGTTTATGTTTCCTATAAAAGGTATGGACTAAGGCTCAATGTCAAGAAGACAAAGATTCTCACCACTGGACCAATTGGCAGTGTCAGGATGGATGGTGAAGAGATTGAGATTGTTCACAGCTTCAGTTTGCTCAGCTCCACAGTCAACACTCTTGGCACCAGCAGTCAGGAAATCAAAAAGCATATCGCAATGGGAAAGTCTGCTGTTAGGGACCTCTCTAAAGTACTCAGGAGCAACAGTGTCTCTCTGGAGACTAAGGTGCGCCGGATAGGCCATGGTCTTTGCAATCGCTTGTTATGCGTCAGAGAGTTGGACAATGACTAGGGAGGATAGAAGGAGAGTTGGTGCTTTTGAGCTGTGGTGCTGGAGAAGAGTATTGAATGTACCATGGACTGCCAGGAAAACAAACAGATTCATCTTGGAGAGGATTAAACCAAGCTACTCCTTGGAGGCAAGGATTCTGGGGCTTCGTCTGACGTACTTTGGACATGTTGCCAGGAGGGATGGGTCCTTGGAGAGGGACATCATGCTTGGGAGGGTGGAGGGACAGTGCAGGAGGGGAAGACCCTCTATGAGATGGATTGATTCGGTGACTGGGGTAATCGGGGTGGGTGTGTCGGAGGCAGTGCGGTTGGCGCAGGATAGAGCAGGGTTTAGGGCTGTTGTGCATAGGGTCGCTATGAGTCACAAACGACTCGACGGCACATAACAACAACAACAACAATAAACGGTATTTGCAATAAATTAAATCACTAATTGTACTGAATTCTATCATTCTATTTCTAGCCTCATTTCTGTCACCAAGTTCATGTTTTCTGACTACTGATCCTTTTCCCGTTTCCTAACTTTTGCATTTCAGTCACCCCTTATTATAACATCATATCGAAGCAGCATAAAATAAACATTTGAGAGGACGCTTAACAAAATGAATCAACACAGTGGCTTCAACAGTGAGTTCAAGCACAGCTGCACTGGTAAAGATGACACAGGACCAGGAAGTGTTACATTCAGTGGACATCGGGTCACTGAAAATTGGAACCACTTAGATGACACATAACAAAGGTTTTTGAAGCCTAGGTGTTTGATTGTGACCTACCTGGGTGAGTCTAGCTGAGTTAATCTAGCTAGTTGTTAGGTGCCCTTGAGTTGAGTACAACTTACAGCATCTTTGTGAACAACAGATCTGAACCCTGTGCTATCCACATCATATCTGACTTATTTGAACACATTGCTGCAGTCCCTGAGGCATTCCGTCTGGTTAAGAGTCCTCCTGTCTTTTGTCTCAACCTTTCTAGGCATGATGTCCCTTTTCAAGGACTAGGCTGTCCTAAAATGTGCAAAAAGCTGGAGTCAGAAAATCAAAGGGGCCGAACTCACTCAGCATTTCTTAAGCTCAAAGAACTGAAGAGGAAATTCAAGCCTGGAGTTGCAATACTTAAGGATGCTTTGGGCAGAATATTTAGTGATCTTGCAGGTATTAAAAGAAGATGGAAAGAGTATACAGAGTCATTATACCAAAATGAATTGGCAGACACAGAAGAATTTAATGAAACAACATATGAGCAAGAGCCTGTGATGATGAAGGAAGAAATTCAGACTGCTTTGAAAGAATTGGCTAAGAATTAGGCCCCAGGAATTGATGGTATACCAGTTGACATATGAAGGAAGAAGTTCAGACTGCTTTGAAAAAATTGGCTAAGAATAAGGCCCCAGGAATTGATGGTATACCAATTGACATATTTCAGCTAACATGCTGCCCTACATATGCTCACCAAGTTGTGCCAAGAAATCTGGAGAACAACCACTTGGCCAGCTGACTGGAAGAATCTGTATTTGTTCCCATTCCAAAGAAAGGTGATCCCACAGAGTATGAAAATTATTGAACAGTATCATTGATACCACATGTGAGCAAGATTCAAGATTATCCAAAAACAACTGGAATAGCACATCAACAGAGAACTACCAGAAGTGCAGGCTGGGTTTAGAAGGGGTCGTGGTACTAGGCCTGTTGTAGCTAATGTTAGATGGATCTTGGCTGAAAGCAGGGAGTACCAGAAGAATATCTGTCTTTGTTTCATTGATTACACAAAGACATTTTACTGTATGGATCATAACAAACTGTGGCTAACTCTGAGAAGAATGGGAATCCCAGAATACTTGATTGTGCTAATGCGAAACCTATACTTGGGCCAGGAGGGAGTCGTCAGAACAGAGCAGAGAAACAGTGCATGGTTCAGAATTGGAAAGGGTGTATGCCAGAGCTGCATCCGGTCTCCGTACCTTTTCAGTCTTTATGCAGAACAGATTATCTGGGAGGCTGGGCTCTATGAGGAGAGCTCTGTCATCAGGATTGGAGAAAAAAATCAACAATCTGCATTATACAGATGCTGAAACTGAGGAGGACCTGAAGCGCTTGCTGTGGAAGGTCAGGGACTGCAGTCTTCAGTATGGTTTGAGGCTCAATATCAAGCAAACAAAGATTCTCACCACTGGACCAATTGACAGCATCATAATGAATGTTGAAGAGATTGAGATTGTTTATGGTTTTGGTTTGCTTGGCTCCACAGTCAACACTCTTGGCACTAGCAGCCAGGAAATTAAAAGACATATTGTGATGGGAAAGTCTGCCGTTAGAGACCTCTCTAAAGTACTGAAGTGCAACAGTGTCAGTCTGGAGACTTAAGGTGCGCCTGATACAAGCCATGGTCTTTGCAATCACTTGCTATGCATCAGAGAGCTGGATAATGACTGGGGATGATAGGAGAATTGATGCCTTTGAGCCGTGGTAGTGGAGAAGAGTATTGAATATACAATGGACTGCTAAGAAAATGAATAGGTTTGTCCTGGAGAGGGTGAAGGCGGGTTGCTACTTGGAGGCAAGGATTCTGAAGCTTCATCTGACATACTTTGGACATGTTGCAAGGAGGGATCAGTCCTTGGAGAGGGACGTCATTCTTGGGAGGGTAGAGGGATGGCGCAGGAAGGAAGACGGTCGATGAGATGGATTGATTCAGTGACTGGGGTAGTGGGGATGGGTTGTGTTGGAGATGGTGAGATTGGCGCAGGATAGGGCAGAGTTTAGGGCTGTTGTACATCGGGTCGCTACGAGTTGCAGATGACTCGACAGTACATAACAACAAAAATGATAATAATGCCCTAATTATGTAAGGAATATTGTCATCTTTACCTCTAAGAAGTATTCAGGCTGGACATTTTCTAAGACATTTCCAAGACTATTTGCTCTTTTGGCAGTCCATAAGATATTCAGTACTCCAGTACCACAGTTCAAAGGCATTATTTTTCTGTCATCCTTTTTCATTGTCCATCTCTCAGATGCATGACAAGTGAATGAAAAGACCATTGCTTTCATTAGCACACTTTAGTCTTCAAACTGGTATCATTGTTTCTCAGTAATTTGGAGAAGTCCCTGATTACAGACATTCACATTACAATACATCTCGATTTCCCGATTGTTGGTACTGAGTGTTGATTATGGATTTAAGTAAAATGAAATCCTTGACAGTTTCAATCTTCTCCATCTATCATTATGTTGCTTTTTTAGTTCAGTGGTAATGACTTTTGTTTTCTTTGCGTTGAAATATAATCCTTATTGAAGGCCATGTTCTTTGATCTGCTGCTGCGAGCACTTCAAGTCCTCCTCCTCTTCAGCAGCTAAAGTAGTGTCATCTACATAATGCAGGTTGTTGTTCCTCCAGTCCTGATGCTACATTGTTTTTCACAAAATCGAGCTTCTCAAATGATTTGCTCAGCATTGGATTGAGTAAGTATGGAGAAAGCATACAGTCTTTACATATGTTGTTGTTAAGTGCTGTCAAGTTATAGATGACTCATAGCTACCCTGTAAAGACCTGAACACTTGTATAACTTTCATTGTTGCTCTAAGTTCATGTAGTTTCTGGGAGCAAGCTATTTCGGAAGTGGATACCATTCTTGCTTCTAAGCCTGTTTTAATCTGGGAGCTCCACCAAACATTATCCACCATGGGTAACCATTATCACATTTGACATATCAGTGTTACATTGTTTAGCATCACAGTAATCATGAGTTACCCATGTACAGCAAATTGACAGACTGGTGCTAGATACCATGTAGAGGAATGTTTGAGCTTATGTATACCTTTCTTAATTTTAAAGCATGGAATATTCTGTTACTCTGAACAAAGCTTCTTGGTCTAGGTATAGATTTTGTATGAGCATAATAAAGTGTTCTGAAATTGCCATTCATCTCAATGTTAGCCATAGTTGGTTATGGTGCACACAGTCAAATGCCTTGGCATAGTCAATAAGACATAGATAGACATTCTTCTGGTATTCTTTGCTTTGTGCCAGAATTCATCTGACATCATCAGTGATATTCCTGGTGCCACAACTTCTTTTAAATCCAGCTTGATCTTCTGGCAATTCTCTTTCAATGTACTAGTAATTTTTGGATGATCATAAGCAATACTTTGCCTGCATGTGATAAAAATGATGATCCAACAGAATGTGGAAATTACTGAACAATATTCTTATGAATATTCCATCTTTCTATCTGTGTTTCATTGACTATGCAAAGGCATTTGACT
>NW_006399758.1:768919-792173 GCF_000299155.1 Elephantulus edwardii | reverse complement strand
AAGGAGAGGAGTAAAGGGGGGGAGGGGTGAGATATGGTGGGGAGGAGAAGGGTGCAACAATGAATGAATGGAATTCCAAAATCTCTGTAGATGTTCATTGAAATGAAAAATAAATAAAATAAATTTTTAAAAAAGATTAACGATGTCATTCTAGAGATTAAGGTGTGCCTGATCCTAGGCCTACATCTTTGTAGTTACTTTGCTATGCATTAAAAGAGCTGGCTTTTGAATAAGGATGACAGAAGAATAATTGATGCTTTTGAGTTGTGGTGCTGTAGAAGAGTATTGTTCTTACTGTGGACTCTCGAGAGAAAAAGCTTGGAGAGGGTGAAATTTGGAGGCAAGGATTTTGAAGCTCCATCTCACATACTTTGGGCACATGGCCAGGAAGGGTAGTGCTTGGAGAAGGACATCATGCTTGGAAGGGTAGATCGACACCACAGGAGAGGAAGACCCTGGATGAGATAGATTGACATGATGATCAGGGTAAGAGGGGCAGGTGTGTTGGAGATTGTGAGATTGGCTCAGGATAGGACAGGGTTCAGAGCTATTGTGCATAGGGTTGCTATGACTTAATGAAACATAACAACAGTAACAATGCTCTAGTGAATGAATAACTGCTGTTCGATTTACCTTTACACTTTAAGGAGTAGTTATTGATTGTCCTTATAGATTTATTTTCTGAAGCTGATTAACTGATTTTAAGACCTATTTAAACAAACAAACAAAGATGAATTATGTATATGTTTAAGGTTTTCTCTCAAGCTTCTGTTTTTATATGAACATTCAGAGACATTAAGAAACTGGGCTTTTGTTCTCTTCCTGGATGTTCATTTAGTGTATTTTTAATTAAGTTATTTTCCTTACCTCTTTTTTTTTTTTTTTACAAAATGTATACTTTATTTGGTATTAATAGGTTTAACATATTCTTTTTATTTTCCTCCATTGTTACACATTTTCCTCCCTGTCTCCCCTCCCTCAGTTCACTTTTTTCTCTGGAAGAAAAGTTCTTTCATTTTTAAAGAGTCTCCTCTCCCCCAACTACTTTACTATGCAGCTCTTATTCTGGACTCTTATTATGCCAGTAATACCTATTCAAATGTCCCTTTAATAGTCTTATTCTGGACTCTTATTATGTCGGTAATACCTATTCAAATGTTCTCTCCCATGTCTGTTTCAATGCAATGTACATAATTTATCCCTTCTTTTCTTAGTTTTCCCCAACTCCCATGTCAGTCCTGTTCTATAACAGTGACATAAGACAGAATTTGTCCTTTTGTGACTGAGATATTTCACTCAGCAGAATGTCTTCCATGGTCACCCATTTTATATTTCATGAGTTCTTTGGTTTTCAGTGCTGCATAATATTCCATTTTCAATATAACACAGCTTCTCTATCCACTTGTTTGTTGATGGGCACTTGGGCTGTTTCTAACTCTTTGCCATTGTGAACAAAGCAGCAATAAACATGGTGTGCATATATCTGCTTGGGTGGCAGTTCTGGTTTCTTTAGGGTATATTCCCAGTAGTGGAATTGCTCAAATAGTATTTCTATTCCAGCTTTTTGAGAAAGTGCCATACTGCCCTCCATAGTGGTTGCACCATTTTACACTCCCACCAAACAGTGAATAAGGGTTCCAGTCCCTCCACAACCTCGCCAACATTTGTTGCTTGCTGCTCTGTTAAATTTTGCTATTCTTACTAGGATGAGATGATATCTCACAGATGTTTTCTTACCTCTCTTTCAAAATCTTTTCTACAGAGAAAAAGAAATTGGGATTCAAAATGCTTTCCCTTTCCAAGAGAGCCAGGACTGCAAGTCAGAGAAGCAAGTCTCAGGCCTGTGGGGGCAGCTGCTGCACTCTCTGAAGACTGGCTCAGGTGTGGAGAAGGGTTTCAGGACACTTCTGGAGCTTCGGTAAAATAGTTGTACTGTTATTTATCCTAAATTCGAAGTAATAAATCATAGAGATTCCTGATACTTAAAGCCACTGTTTCCTTATTTTTTCCCCAAATACCATAATTAGTAAATTACTTTGTTGTTAAAGATGTTTTCTTATTTCTTTTACTTTTTATTCAAATGAGGTACATTATACAGTATAAAGACAAACATTTGACTACTTATATAACTAAATTATTAAATGTCACTAATAATATTAAATGATTAGATGTCACTAAATTATTAAAATTACTGAGTTAATTGCTGCACTTAATGGTTAAAATTCATTTATAAGCTAGGGACTTTTGATAAATAGGTATCTTAAACAAAAACTTTTCTTATACCTTTTGGACTCAGAGCTGTCACTTGTCACAGTAAGTCTTTTCTCTACTGTGTTAACAGAAAGAATAAGGCTGTACAATAAATCTCTATTCACAAACCGTTTTGAATTGCTTAAAAAGATACAACACATAAGATACTCTAAAAAATATTTACCCTTTAAAAATACAAGTGAAATTATCGTCATCAGATACAAAGGAGGAAGAACTCAAAGCACTTAACATAAATTACTTTTTTATTTTTTTAATTACTTTTTTAATTTTGGCAATTTATTATTCACTTCTATGTATCATGCAGAATTTTCTGTTTCCTTGTTTGTTAATGAGAAATAAACATTGGAAATATTCTCAAAAGATTAAACTATTAGACACAGTGCTTTCATAGAAGTATGACATGTTTATATATTCATAATGTATGGCCTATTCAAATATTCTGATTAAATTTTACGTATACTATTGTCATTGCTGTTGTACCACCAAGTTGAAATCAGCTCATAACTGACAACAGTGGGTTTTTGCAGACAGTGAGTCACATGGGAGAGAACTGCCCATCTTACTACCAAGAAGCAGCTGTTAGATTCAGACTGCCTGCTTTTGGATTGCAGCCCAGTTCCTTACCACCAAGTCACTAGAGATATGCTGTACCTTTGAATTATGTATAACACAAGGACAGCTATTATAAATGCTAATGATTTTTTGGATACAGACATTAATTAGGACCCATATATTTATGAGCAGGTAATGGTTAATGTATGAAGTATGTGGATGGCACAGGATAGGGCAGACTTCACATCTGTTGTTTGTAGTGTTCCTGGAGGTAATACATAACTTGATGACACCTAATAACAATAGTATTGAGTGTTAATGTGAAAAGTTTTGATCACTCAGTTCTCTGTTTAGAGTCTAGGAAAAAAACTCAAACAATGTGAGGAAAGGCACTCTCAGAATATTTACATTGGCAAATAAAAGTAAAAGAATTTTAGGACTATATTAAGGATGGTGTAGTTTAATGTTCTGAATATTTTTTAAACTATTGCTTTCTAGACCCAAAAAAGGAAAACATTAAGACAAATCATAGTCAAATTCTCCAAAATAAAAGATAAGGATAGAATACTGAAAGCAACATGAGAAAAACAGTCACCTACAAAGGAAAAGCAGTTAGATTAAGTTCTGATTTTTCAGCAGAAACCATGAGAGCAAGGTGACAATGGGGTATCATATACAGAAAGTTGAAAGAAAACAATTGCCAACCAGTGATCCTATACCCAGCAAAGCTCTTCATAAAATATGAAGTAAAAATCATATTCTTTGCAGAAAAGAAGGAATTTAATGAATTTGTGAAAACAAGACCAAGCCTACAAGAGTTTTTAAGGAAAGTCCTTTACTCAGAGACACTAAGGAAAGTGGATGGACCATAATAACAAGAAACAACAAAGAAAGAAACATAGCAAAATAGTAACTATAAAACCTGGCCTGTCAATAATTACACTTAATATGAATGGACTAGAGGTGGAGCAAGATGGAAGCAGTGGAGGAAGCAGCATAAGGAGCTGGAAGAGCACCAAGTTGCATATATACGGGCCAACAGACTGACATGGCACACAGAGACCAACGCAGCATGGTGCGGACAGTAAGAATTTGAGTCAGAACATTTACTAAAATAGTTAGTTTGGGAGCCCAAGGAATTACAAACTGGGCCCTGGCCGAAGCCTCCAGCTGAACCACTGTGGGAACCACATGTCAGGAACAAGCAGGTCAGTAAGAATTTGATGGAGTTTTCTCAGGCACCGCCAACCAGCCAGGAGCAAGTGGGTCAGTAGGAATTTGACTGAGTTTTCTTAAGCTCCACTGCACCCAGGGGTCACTGGGCCTGGGCACCTGAAGGAGGGCCACCAGGCAAGGACTGCTGAGTGAGAGCCCTTGGGTGGGAGATGGACAGTTGGAATTTGAGTAGTGGCCCCACTTGTGAGCACACTTGGACAGCTGAAATCTGAGTGACGTCTCTGCCCCACTCTCATGGTTGCCCAGCCCCATGCCTGTCCTGCCTCCCATTTGGTTCCATACCCAAGTCAGCCAATAAACTTACCTTTAATCTGGAGCACCTTGATCTAACTTAGCTACAAGAGGCTGCTCTCACAGGCCTTGAACCAAACCTTCCCTTGAGTCAGAAGTTCAGAAAGAAACACAGGTGGGGTAGCTGCCATACCAATTATTAGAGCATTGTCTTCAGATCAAGAACGTGTCAATGTCACAAAAGAAGCAGGCTCTCTCACACCCTACACAAATGCAAAACATGATGTCACCCCAAAAGGTGACACAGTATCAGTGGATTTCTTGAAGCCAGAAAGTCTGATGGAATTTTCTGGCACAGAATTCAAAAGAACAATGATTGAATATTTTCAGTGGATGAGACACAAACTTGAAGAATTATAGGACACTGCAAGCAAAAACCAGGAGGAGCTTTAAAAACCAATTCAGAACAATGCAGATAAAACAAACAAGGCATTAGTGGCACTGGAAAAACGAGAAACCACAGGAAAAACAAGAAACCACAATCTAAAATCTGAGGTCCAAGATGCTGTCAACATGATGGAGGGACATATGAACAGAGTTGAAGAGATGGAACACAGAACAAGTGAAATAGAAGATAGAATTGTCACCACTGTTCTGCTAGAGCAAAAAGCAGAATCAAAAAGGAAGGAGAAAGAAGAAAACCCAAGAATAATGTGGGACACCATCAAAAGAAATAACATGCGCATCATCGGAATCCCAGAAAAGGATGAAGCAAGTAAAGGCACTGAAAAAGTTGTGGAAGTATTACTAGAAGAAAACATCCCAGGCATAATGAAGAATGAGAGAATATATGTTCAAGAAGCTGAGCGAACACCATATAGAATAGACCTCAAAGAAAATCACTAAGGCATATATATCAGAGTCAAATTTGCCAGAACTAAAGAGGAGAGAAACCTGAAAGCAGCCAGGGAGAAACAAAGAGTAACATATCAGGGAGAGCAGATAAGATTAAGTGCAGATTTCTCAGCAGAAACCATGCGAGCAAGAAGACAGTAGAAAGACATATCAAACACTCAAAAGACCACAACAATCACCCAAGAATACTGTACCCAGCAAGATTATCCATCAGATATGAAGGAGAGATCAAGGTATTCCACAAAAAAACAGAATATAAGGGAGTTTATAAAAACAAGACCAGTATTGCAGGAAACACTGAGATATGTCCTTCTTACAGACCTGCCATGGAAAGCACAATGGACCAAAATAACTAACACCAATACCAAAAAGAACTCAACAAAATGATAGCAGTAAAACCCTGACTTTCAGTAATCACACTGAATGTGAATGGTTTGAATGCACCATTGAAGAGAAAAAGAGTAGCAGATTGGTTAAAAAAAAAAAACAAAACAAAACCAAATCCATTGATATGCTGTCTACAAGAGACATACCTGAAAAAATGAAGAACTAAAAATAAAAGGACGGGAAGAATACCAAGCAAATGGCAAGTAGAAAAAAAGCAAGAGTAGTGATATTAATCTCTGATAAAAGAAACTTCAGTGCAGAAACCATCCCAATGGACAAGGAAGATCACTACATAGTGCTAAATGGGTCAGTAGAACAAGAGGACATAACAATAATATCTATGCATTAAATGAAAGACCTCTAAATATATAAAACAAACATTAACAAAACTGAAAAAGGAACTAGACAGCATTACTGTAGTAGCTGGAGACATCAAAACACATCCTTTAAAAAAAGATAGGACTACCATGAAAAAACTCAACAAAGATGCTCAAGAATTAAACCACACAATAAACCAACTCAACCTCATAGATATTTATATGCTAATGCAGCACCCTGCCCCCCAAAAAACACAGTATACCTTCTTCTTCAGTATGCATGGAACATTCTCCAGAATAGATCATTTTTTAGGTTACAAGGCAAGCATCAATAAATTAAAAAAAAACATAGAAATAATACAAAGCATCTTCTCAGACCACAATACTACAAAATTTGAAATTAGTAACAAGAGGATAAAGGAGAAAAAAACCATACATTTGGAAGCTGAACAACACCTTGTTTGAACATGATTTGGTACTAGAGGAAATAAAAAATGAAATAAAAAAGTTTCTTGAAACAAATGACAATGAAAATACCACTTACCAAAATCTCTTGGAAACAGCCAAAGCAGTAATCAGAGGTCAATTTATAGCAATAAGCAAACATATCAAAAGGCAGGGAAAAAAATGACCCTTGACTCTCTAATCCAGCATCTCCAACAAATTGAAAAAGAACAGCAAGAAAACCTGACACCCTCTAAAAAACCTGAAATTACAAAAATTAGAGCAGAAATAAATGAAAACAGGAAAACAATTGAAACCATTAACAAAACAAGGAGTTGGTTCTTTGAAAAGGTCAATAAAATCGACAAACCACTAGCCAAACTAACAAAAGAAGGAAAAGACAAATAATCTGAATAAAAGAACAAATGGGCAACGTCACAACAAAACCAACTAAAATAAAAAGGCTAACATTGGAATATTATGAAAAATTAAAACAAATATGAAAATCTAGAGGAAATAACAAATATTTAGAAATTCACAACCTACCTAAACTGACAGCAACTGAAATTGAACACCTGAACAAAAACCATTACTAAAGAAGAAATTGAAAAGGTACTAAAACAACTTCCAGCTAAAAAAAGCCCTGGACCAGATGGCTTTACAAGTGAATTTTATCAAACATTCACAGAAGAACTGTCACCAATCCTACATAAACTATTTCAGAAAATAGAAATAGATGGAATTCTCCCAGACTGATTCTGTGAAGCAAAACATATCCTTTATACCAAAACCAGGTATAGATACCTCCAAAATAGAAAACTAGAGGCCAATATCTCTCATGAACATAGATGCAAAAATCCTGAATAGAATCCTGGCCAATAGAATCCAATGATACATCAAAGAAATAATTCACCAAGTGGGATTCTTAAAAGGTATGTAAGGATGGTTCAACATAAGTAAAACAATCGATGTAATTCTTCACATTAACAAAGCAAAGAACAAGAACCACATGGTCCTATCAGTTGATGCAGAAAAGGCCTTTGACAAAACTCAACACCCTTTCCTGATTAAAACATTCAACAAAATAGGATTAGAGGGGAATTTTTTCAACATAGTAAAAAGTATATACACAAACCCGAGAGCCAACATTGTTCTCAATTGAGAGAGATTGAAGGCCTTCCCTTTAAGAACAGGAACTAGGCAAGGATGCCCACTAAGTAAGTCTTAGCGATAAGACTAAGCAATAAGACAAGAGAAGAAAAGAAGAGGTATCCAAATTGGCAAAGAGGAGGTAAAATTATGACTCTATGCAGATGATATGATAGAGTACTTAGAAAACCCTAAAGACTCAGCAAGAAAACTATTGGATATAGTTGACCAGTTCAGCAAAGTAGCAGGATACACGATCAACATACAAAAATCAGTTCGATTTCTCTACAGTGACGATGAGAATACAGAGCCTAAACTAAGAAAAATTATACCCTTCGCCATAGCTAATTACAAAATTAAATACCTTGGAGTAAGCCTAACCAGGAGCACAAACTATCTGTTCAAAGAAAATTACAGAACATTATTACTAGAAACAAAAAGAGAACTGGAGAAGTGGAAGAATATCCCTTGCTCATGGATAGGAAGACTCAATATTGTGAAAATGAAAATAGTACTAAGGCAGTTTACACGTTCAATGCAGTCCAATTCCATTTTTCAAAGAGATGGAAAAGGCAATCTCCAGTTTCATTTGGAATGGAAAGACGCCCCGAATAAGCAAAGCACTCCTTAAAAGGAGAAAAAAGACAGGAGTCATATCACTCCCTGATTTCAAATCTTACTAGACTGCTGTGGTGGTCAATACATTGTGGTACTTGTACAGTGAAGGACACAAAGATCAATGGAATAGAATTGCAAATCTAGAAATCAACTCATCTACCTATGATCAATTGATTTTTGAGAAAGATATGAAATCAGACAAATGGTGCTGGCAAAACTGGAAAACTATCTGTAGAAAACTCAAAAAAAATTCACACTTCACTCTATACACAAAAAACAACTCAAAAGTGGATCATTGACCTAGGACTAAAACCAAGGACTATCAATTTCATTAAAGAGAAGCTTGAAAGAACCCAAAAGTCCTAATCCACAATATAAACAGTCTTCCAAGCGTCTTGAAAAATCTACAACCAGGAGAGGGTAAAATAGATGAATGGGACATTCTAAGAATCAAATCCCTGTGCATATCCAAAAACTTCTCCACCAGGGCAAAAAGGGAAGCCACAGACTGGGAAAAAGTATTTGGTAATGACATGTCAGATAAGGGAGTTATATCTACGATTTATAAAATACTCAAGAACCACAACAAGATAAAGGTAAACAACCCAATTGAAAAACAGGCATAGGATATGAACAGACACTTCACCAAAGAAAACATTCAGATGGCAAAGAATAACATGAGAAATGTTCAGAATCCCTAGCTCTAAGAGAGATGCAAATCACAACACCTCTGAGATACCATCTCACCCCAGTTAGAATAGCAAAATTTCACAGAACGGCAAACAACAAATGCTGGTGAGGTTGTGGAGAAACTCAAACCTTTATTCACTCTTGGTAAGAGTACAATATGGTGCAAACACTATGGCACTTTGTTAGAAAGTTGCAAATAGAAATACTATTTGACCCAGCAATTCTGCTACTGGGAATATACCCTAAAAAACCATAACCACCACACACCCATGTTTATTGCGACTTTGTTCACAATAGCAAAAAGTTGGAAACAACCTAAGTTCCATCAACAAACAAATGGATAGAGAAGCTTTGGTACATTCACACAATGGAATACTATGCTTTGTTGAAAAACAAGGAACTCATGAAATATTACACAAAATAGATGACCCTGGAGAACATTATTCTGTACGAAATATGTCAGTCACAAAAGGACAAATACTGCATAGTTCCACTGTTTTAAAACGGGACTGACATATCAAGGTTGAGGGGAGAGTTGAGAATGAGGGGATAAATTTTGTATACTGCATTGAAATAGATGACGTAGAGAACTATTTAAAAGGGATATATGATGAGGTATTATTGTCATGACAGGAGTCGAGAATAAAGGCTGCATAGTGGAATGGACTTGGGGGAGGGATTGTATAATAATGAAAGTATTTTACTTTTTAACAAGAAGAGTGAATTTGGGCGGAGTAGGCAGGGAGAAAAGAGTAACAGTGAATGAATGGAAATCCAACATCTCTGTATGCTTTCATTATAATTAATTTAAAAAATATGAGTGGTTTAAATTCACTAGTCAAGAGAATACGCGTAGCAGTGTATGCAGAGTCCATCAGTATGTTGTCTGCAAGAGACACATATAAGAAATGAGGAGAGGCAATGCCTTTGTGCTGCTAACCCAGAGGCAGTGGCTTTCTGATACTTCAAATTCACCAGAGTATCCACTCCTCCTATGGATTTATAGCCTCTGAAAACTCTCTATAGGGTCAGCTATTAGTAGGTTCTGACCTTACAGCAGAGTTGTTTTTATGTAATTAAAATCATAGCAAACATATGTTTATAATTCTAACTCCACTAGATGTAACAAATCTTGACCAATTTTTCACCTTCATTTAAGTCACTACATACTACATTCTTAACTCCCTGCCTTCAGATTGGTTTTGACACAAAGTGATTGTCTATATTTTTTTCAGAGGCAATAAATCTCTACATGATGAAGCTACCCTCATTTTCCTGGAGAGTTGATGGATTTGAACTGATGACTTTGCTCTTAGCAACCTGCATCATTACACATTTCTGTCACCAGAGCTCATACATCCTTTACCATTTTATATGCAGGGTTTTGTTGTTGTTTTTAGCTAATGTAACAATTGTAAACAAAATAATAGTTTAATAAAATTATTTCAAAAAGGAAATGAAGAGAATGATAGATTCAAGATTAAAGGCTGGGAAAAAATGCAGGAGTGGCAATACTAATGTTAATTTTTTACAAAATAGAATTTAGAATGAAAACCACAATAAAAGATAAGTAAGGACACTATAAAATGACTAAAGGCACAGTAGTACAAGAAGACGTAACATTGGTCAACATCAATGCATCAAGTGATAGACCAGCTAAATATATAAAAGAACTGCTAACAGAATTGAAAAAAGAAATGCCACCACAATAGTGGTGGGAGACTTTAATATACCACTCTCACTAAAGGATAGATCAGTTGAATGAAAACTTTAAAAATGTGCAGAAGATCAACCAACTTGACCATGTTGATGTATTCTGAGTACTCTACCCAATTAAAAATCAATTAACTTTCTTATCAAGTACATATGGCACATTTTCCAGAAATGATAACATATTAAACACAAAGTAAGACTCAACAAATTAAAAAAAAAAACACCACATTGAAATAATGCAAAGTGTCTTTTCAGACCACAATGCCATAAAAGTGGAAATGAACCATAAGAGGAGAAAGCTTATAAAACCACCAATGTGGAAGGTAAATTACACTCTGCTAGACCACATTTGGGTTATAAAAGAAATAAAGAATGAAATAAAAAAGTTCCTCAAGATTTTATAAATTATTACCTAACTTGGGAGGGACTGGAGAGTGTTGTGCTGAATAAGCTCATTAAGTCCCACAAAGATAAATATTGTGTAAAACCATTAGGGTAGAATGAGTATAAGGATCCAAGAGCGGTTGGAGAGGCTGGAAGCAGAGGAACGTGGATGTGCCAGGGGAGGGAGATTATTCATCGGGCTGTACAGTGTGATGGGTGGGGGGATGAGGGAGATTGAAATAATTTCTTCAAATTTGTATTTGAATTTTATAAATAAACTTGTAGAAAATTTAAAAAAAAAAAAAGGATGGCAAAAAACTCCCAACAACAATAACAAAAAAACCTGCAAAACAAATTATAATGAAAATATACCAAAACCTCTGGGATGCAGCTAAAGTAGTTTTTAAGGGCCAGTTCATGTTGTTGTTGTTGTAGCGACCCTATGTACAGCAGCCCTAAGCCCTGCTCTGTCCTGTGCCAATCACACTGCCTCTGACACACCCATCCCGATTACCCCAGTCACTGAATCAGTCCATCTCATAGAGGGTCTTGTGCCATCCCTTCACCCTCCCAAGCATTATGTCCCTCTCCAAGGACCTGTCCCTCCTTGCAACATGCCCAAAGTCTGTCAGATGAAGCCCCAGAATCCTGGCCTCCAAGGAGTTGCTTGGTTTAATCCTCTCCAGTATGAATCTGTTTGTTTTCTTGGCAGTCAATGGTACATTCAATACTCTTCTCCAGCACCACAGCTCAATTCTCCTTCTGTCCTCCCTAGTCATTGTCCAACTCTCTGATGCATAACAAGCCTGTATCAGGTACACCTTAGTCTCCAGAGAGACACCGTTGCTCTTGAGTACTTTAGAAAGGTCCCTAACAGCAGACTTTCCCATCACAATACGCTTTTTTATTTCCCGACTGCTGGTGCCAAGAGTGTTGACCATGGAGCCAAGCAAACTGAAGCTGTAAACAATCTCAATCTCTTCGCCATCCATCCTGATGCTACCGATTGGTCCAGTGGTGAGAATCTTTGTCGTCTTGACATTGAGCCTCAGTCCATACTGAAGACTGCAGTCCTTGACCCTCCGTAGCAAGTCCATGAGGTTCTCCTCAGTTTCAGCAAGCAGGGTTGTGTCATCTGCATAACGCAGATTGTTAATAGATCTTCCATCAATCCTGATGCCACACTTCTCTTCATAGAGCCCAGCCTCCTGGATAATGTGTTCTGCATACAGGTTGAAAAGGTATGGAGACAGGACAGACCCCTGGCGTACACCCTTCCCAATTTTGAACCACGCAGTGTTGCCCTGCTCTGTTATGACGACTGCCTCTTGATCCAAGTATAGGTTTTGCATCAGCACAATTAAATGTTCTGGGATTCCCATTCTTCTCAGAGTCAGCCACAGTTTGTTATGATCCACACAGTCGAACACCTTTGCATAATCAATGAAACACAGATAGACATTCTTCTGCTATTCCCTGCTTTCAGCTAAGATCCATCTAACATCAGCTACAATATCCCTAGTACCACGACCCCTTCTAAACCCAGCCTGGACTTCTGGCAATTCTGTGCTGATGGGCTGTTCCAGTTGTTTTTGGATAATCTTCAGTAGAATCTTGCTTGCATAGCAACAGGCGAATACATAAAAACAAATGAGGAAGTACACCTTCATCAAATAGAAAAAGAACAAAAATCTGATAACACAGTCTCTAGAATAAAGGGAATTATAAGAACAAGAGCTGAAATCAACAAGATAGAAACCAGAAAAACATTTGAAACCTCCCACAAAGCCAGGATATGGTTTTTTTAAAGGATCAATAAAATTTACAAACCATTGGCAACAAACTATTGGTACACTTAATAAAAGTAAGAAAGGAGAAGACACTAATAACTTCGATTAATTAATGATAGAGATGACATCAGAACA
The DNA here is from genome assembly GCF_000299155.1 of Elephantulus edwardii. Classification (NCBI taxonomy): domain Eukaryota; kingdom Metazoa; phylum Chordata; class Mammalia; order Macroscelidea; family Macroscelididae; genus Elephantulus; species Elephantulus edwardii. The sequence continues at coordinate 779,341 of NW_006399758.1, read as the reverse complement.
GAACCAGAGGAAATTAAATTTATAAAATCAGAACATTATTGAAAACTTAGAGGAAAAGGACAAATTCCTTTGAATTCATGCCCTACCCAGATTGACATGGTCAGATGTAGAACATTTGAAAGAAGAAATTAAGCAAGTCATGAAAAGACTCACCCCACAAGAAATTCCTGGACCAGATGACTTCACAAGTGAATTCTGCCAAACATTCAGAGATATATCACCAATTCTACTTCAATTATTTAAAAACATAGAAAAAGAAGCAATATTCCTGGAGGTATTCTATGAAGCAAGCATAATCCTAATACCGAAACCAGTTAAAGATATTACCAAAAACTAAACTACAGACCATTATGTCTCCTGAATAGACACAAAAATCTTTAATAGAAATCCTAGTCTGTAGAATCCAAAAGTGCATAAAGAAATAATTCATCATGACAAGTGGGATTCAAAGAAGAATGATTTAACGTAAGAAAAACAACATAATCCACTGTGTTAACAAAGTAAACAATAATAACCATATGATCTTAGCTATTGATGTAGAAATGACATTTGATAAACCCAACACCCTTTCCTGATTAATTCAGTCAGCAAAATTGGAATAGAAGGGAATTTCCTCAACATAGTGAAAAATACATATGCAAAGCCAAGAGCCAATACTGTTCTTAATAGGGAAAGCGTTTTCCTTTTGAACAGGGATCAGACAAGGATGCCCACTATCACCACTTCTAGTCAATATTGTACTGGAAGCACTTGTTAGAGCAGTACAAGAGAATAAAATAAAAGGCATTCAGATTAGCAAAGAGATGGTTAAACTGTCATTATATGATGATGTTATGATAGTGTACACATAAAACTCCAAGGATGCAACAAAAAAACTGTTAGAGCAAGTGGACCAGTTTAGTAGAGCTGCAGGATACAAGATCAATATAAAAAAAATCATTGGAATTCCTCTACAGTAACAAAGAGAAGTTGGAGAAAGAAGTTAGGAAAGCAATACCATTTACAATAGCCAACCCCAAACTGAGATACGTGAGAGTAAACCTCCCTAGAGACACAGAAGACCCGTACATTGAAAACTATGAAACATTTCTTCAGGACCCAATACAAGATCTAAAGAAATGGAGAAATGTTTCCCGTTCATAGATAGGAAGACTCAATATTGTGAAAATGACAATCCTGTCTATAGCAATCTCCCTGTTCATCACAGTCACTTATACATACCAGATTCATTTTTCAAGGAAATTGTCCAAGTTTATTTGGAGAAGAAAGAGACCTCGAATAAGCAAAGCACTTCTGAAAAACAAGAATGAAGTGGATGGCATAGCACTCTCTAACCTCAAAAAATACTTCACAGCATGTTACTGGTATAGTGACAGGCACATAGAACAATGGAACAGAATCAATAATGCGGAAATTGACCCATCTGTCTAAGATCAGCTGATATTCAGTAAGGAATAAAACCTATCAAATGGGGAAATGACAACCTCTTCAACAAATGGTGCTGGCAGAACTGGATTGCTAAGTGTAGAAAGCTGAAACAGGATCCACCTCTCAACCATACACAAAAAATCAACTCAAGGTGGATCAGAGACCTGGGAGTAAAGCCCAAAACTGTAAAGTGCTTAATAGACAAACTGGGGCCAAGCATAGAAGACCTAGCCTATAGTGTAAAGAGTATGTCAAATATAGCCAGAAATGCATAATCTGGTGAGCATTAAATTGATGAATGGGACTTTATAAGTATTATCTCTGTGTTCATCAAAAGTTTTTTTCAACCATTATTGGAGAAATAGAATGATAACTTAATAAAACGTATGGAAACTCAAGGTGTGGGAGGACTGAAGATGGGTGAAACCACAGGGTTACACAGTTTTGTAGGTGGAGGGAGCAGGAGAAGGAAATGGGAAAAATCCGGAGGGAAAGACAGGACAATGATGGACAAGATCCAATAGTGATTAATTTTATAAAACATAAGGAATGAGAATCATTGTATGAAATACAGTGTGAATGAAGAATAGTGTGAAACAGTGTATACCAACTTTCTAAAGAAACCAATTAATATAAAATAGAAATCGTCATTATAGTAAAAAGGAAGAAAGTGGGAAAAAATACCTGGAGATAAAAAGGCTCTAAATAAACAGAAATGACAATGAAAAAATATTGCTGTATTTTAGCCTTGATGACTTGGGGAGATACCTTATTATCTTTTACCTGTAGGTGTTAACAGCTGAAAAGAAGACTTTGATTGCAAAGCACCTTGAGTTATCCCCTCAACCCAAAGAAGGTAATTTTTCTTTTTATAAAAATTTTATTTTATACTGGTTTACTTAAATTTGTATACATTGTGTTTCACACCATTATCTTTCCCACTTGCATTACCTACCTATCAAATTGTGTGACCCTATGATTACTACCTCCCTTCCCCCACCTGTCTTTACTCCTCTGTTCCAACTCTTCTCCCCTTAGATCCATATACATGTTATACTATTTGTCTACAATAATGGTTTTATACTTTATTTGTCCTTAAGGGACTGATTGAGTTAGTTCACTTAGCATAATGCTCTCTAGTCCCTCACAAGTTAGGTAGAAGGTAATGTATTTTGTTGATTTCCTGTCAGTGATCGACAAAAATCCTTCTTTGAAATATTTACTTAAATTGTAAAATGTTATCTAGGCAGGATAAAATGAACAACAATAACATGAGGACAGCGAAGTCTGACTCGTGTTTACACCACAAAGGGGAACTGTCCCCATCAATAACATTCATAGCTCTCTGGGTTTGGTGCTTGTTTGCGGCGCAATGGCCAAACGCACCAAGAAGGTCGGCATCGTCGGTAAATATGGGACCCGTTATGGTGCCTCGCTCAAGAAGATGGTAAAGAAAATTGAAATCAGCCAGCATGCCAAGTACACTTGCTCCTTCTGCAGCAAAACCAAAATGAAGAGACGAGCTGTGGGCATCTGGCACTGTGGTTCTTGCATGAAGACAATAGCTGGTGGCGCCTGGACCTACAACACCACCTTGGCCGTCACGGTGAAGTCAGCCATCAGAAGACTGAAGGAACTGAAAGACCAGTAGAAGTTTCCCCATTTGAAGCATCTCTAGCCTGTAATAAATGGGTTAATTTATGTAAAAAAACCCACAGCAACAACATTCATAGTACCAGCAAATATATACAAGGTCAGATTTGGCACTCTCCCATTATTGCCCCCCCCTTCCTTTTGCACCTGGTTCTTTTGATCACTGGATCTAGGTGTTTGTTGCAAATTGACTCACAGACTTGACTTTACTTGACTCACAGACTTGACTTTACTCACAGTTGTGGGCTTTAAGGATATAGATTATGAGGGTGGGGAGGTGAAAGGTATCACACAGTGAACCACCAGGCTTAGTCCAATAGTTACTAGATTAACAAGACATAGTTCCTCAATTAGTTTAGACAGTTTCTCAGTCAAAAAGTTAAAGTCCAGCAACATAATTGCAAGATGTCTCTGGTTTCCTCAGTTGTCCAGCCAACTAATCCCACTTCAGCTAGTCCTTCAGTTATTTAGCAAACAGAATTTTTAACTTGCGCTCCATCTCCAGGACACCTCTTCACAGTTTCCCTGCTTTGAGTTAGCACTATCTTTTATGTTGTCCTCGCAACTTTTGACAATGTTGAAGATTCTGATCAACAGATGAACCATGCATGTGTCTGCTTTTGAGACAGCTGGAGACCATACCCTCAGTTGAGGCGAAGGCAGTAGATAGAAAAGCCGTTTTTAAAAGTCATAACACCACACGCAGACATGGATAAAAATACAGAAGCAATGTAAACAGAGCTTCTCTCTGTTAGCATTTACACTATTTTTTCCATCCTCTACTGGAAGTATTACATTTCCTATGTGTCCTTCCTTATCTTAGAATCTGCTTTTCTTAGGCTCATAACTTTGGAGTTTTGAAATAAACCCTGACTTGGTAAATATATTTTAGGCCTCTCATATGAAAACTGTCCTATTTTAGATTAGTGGAGTTCTTGAAGCCTAATGGCTACATAATAAGCTATTACCTGAACTTCTGGTTGCCTAGTGGGTAAAATGTTGTACTACCAGCCCAATGGCATGTAGTTCAAATTTAGAGGCTGCTCCACAGGCAGTCTTCTTTGATGTCATATACAGCTTCTAAAACCCAGTGGAGAGTCTGTTATAGGTTTTTTTCTGACGTGACAGCACATAACATCAGTGGTTCCATAGAAGATCCTAAAAATTCTATGGAGCATTTCTACTTTGTCACATGGGGATGTTTTGCATCAAAATTGACTTGAAGGCACCTAACAACAATTCAGGCTATGAAATTCTTACTTAGTGAATTTATTTGCAAAGCTTTTCAACTATAAATAATAAGAAACTTTACATTATTATGTTTGAACAAATAGGGTTGAATAAAAATTTAGGAAGCCAGACTCAGTTTCTGAATTCAGCAGCTGCCCTTATTGTAGGATTTGTTGCCCTGGTAGTGAAGTCAGATAGCTAGATGTCTAGGCCAAGTTCTTGGGATGAGCAAATATTTTGAAGGTTTTTTTAAAGTAAATGATCTATTTCTTCTGCAAATAAATGTTCTCTCTAGATTGGTCTGTTTGGCTGGGATATGTTATGTAGAGTCATTTATATCTTATAAAGATAATTTATAGAAATGAAGAAAAGAGTAGGTATCAAGTGAGCAACTGTCTGTGTCCCTATATTCAGTTACACTGGTGGCAGGGTGAGAATACTGGGCTAGAGGCTTCCATTTGATTTGAGTGTTGGTCCTGTTGTTTCTTGACTTTGTGGAGAGCAAATGAAATGCTCTGAGTTTCGCTTTCTACATTTGTGACATCGACACACTGTGGTACACTGGGATATTGTATTGTGTTGTCAGACACGTAGAGTAGAACTGCCCTATACCGTTTCCAAAGCTGTAATGTTTACAGGAATAAATCAGCAGATCATCTTTCCTCTAGTGGCTGGTGGATTTGGACTCCAGACTTTCTAGTTATCAGCTGAGTGTTTCACCACTGCACTTCCAGGGCTCCTTATCTATTTTGTGAGCTACAAAATGTAGATAAAGTAACCTAGTCCTAAGGATTATACTTAGCAAGTACTTCTTTTGTGGCCGCAATTGCTGTTGCACTTACTATTGAGAGCAGAAACATGTATATGGTAATTGTCTTAAAATTCTACAAAGTGGAAAACTTTCTGTAGCTAATAAGACGAAGCATTTTAAAGCAGTCATGACTCAAGAGTAAGACAACAGAGTATATAAACAGTAGGTCAAGCCTTCTTTGCTAAAGACACTAGAAAGCAAATATCCTGGACGCTGGGGATTCCAAAGGGAAGGAACTGAAGGAAAACGGAATGAAAGACAGATGGAACACAATACTATAAACAAAGTTGTAGTTGGGTGCCATTGAGTGTGCTGTTGAGTCAGAACTGGTCCAATGCTGACCCTCCAGTGGGTTTTCAAAGGCAGTTAATCACATGGTAAGAGATTGTTGAATTAAAACTGTGTGCCTTTGAGATTGCAGCACAACTTCTTAGTACTAGTACACTAGCTCCTTCCATTTGGCATAACTGTTTTCTATATCTGTCTACTTGGTGTAGGAATCTGAGTCTGCAGAATTATTGAAACCAGTGGCTAGCTAAAAAAAAAAAAAAAAAAGATATGACTTCCCCCTTGCTGCCCAGGCCCTTTTAGAAATTCTGACAGTGACTTTTTGGTTACTATCCACCAGATTCAGTGACTGGGACAATTAGGATGGGTGTATCGGAGATGGTGCGATTGGCACAGGACAGAGCAGTTTAGGGCTGTTGTACATAGATAGGGTCGCTGTGAGTCGCAAGCGACTCGACGGCATATAACAACAACATCCACCAGGTGGTAGGTGTCATTCCGTGGGCCATTTCAGTTTTACTTGACATCAGGCTCACACAGTTTTATATCTGGTGATGGGAGCATGCACAGATTTATATGCAGACTCTCTGTAGGAATCTGCAGATTGTGCCATGCTGGCTTTATGTGGAATAACAGGAGTACTAACTCTGACTGAGGTCCTGGCCTTTCACTGAGCACTATTGCCTCCTATACTCGACAGACATTTTGGAGCAGTGCACTCTGCTTTATGTGCAACATTCTTATGAATTTCAGGTCTTTGATGACTGTCACTTCACACTAGTCTTCTCTGACTGGGTACCTTGCCAGCACCCACCTTTTAAACTAGCAAGGAGATCTCTAGCCAGGTGCTCTATCCACGGTTCCTCTGAGGTCAGCAGAAACTCTGTCACAGATGCATTACTCCTTGACAGACACTTCTAGGCCACATACAGTCTTCACCCACAAAGTGTGCCAGAAAACAAACAGATAAGATAAAACAAGCAAACAACAAACCCCAAGAAGGATAAGATGAAAGAAAAAGTGGCCAAAATACAGAACCAGAAAATCCTTCGCAGAAGGAAGGCCTTGAAAACCTCCTAATAAGGAATTATTATAACAGGCTGCATCAGTGCATCAGGATAATGGTGCTGATACTTGTCCCTGAATTTTGAAAAAGGCTCATGAGCCTTCACGAACTAATCCTTAAAAGATCATAAATGACCTACTGACAACTTTCTTCTCAGGGAACCTTAGTGACTTGAAATTATATAAGTGTACGTCCTTGGATATAAACTTGAGGAACCCGTTATTTGCATAATTTGAAATGTTCTTTTAGAAAAGGTTTGAAACACAGTACTTTTTAATCTCCCAAATGAAGATACAATTTTTATTTCTAATGACTCTTGCCAGGTTAAGCAGTGTTATTCATTACTAAGTGTTAATTGTGTTTAGGACTTTCTTCTAAGTGGTACAGCATTGTTCTGTCTGTTTGCTGTACTGAGTTAACTTAGGGTTGCTGTGATACTGAACACTGTGCCACTGGTACGTAAACTGCCATAATGATTACCCATGGTGGACAGTGTTTGGTGGAGCTCCCAGATTAAGACAAGCTTGGAAGCAGTAGTGGCATCCACTTTCCAAACAACATGCCTCTGGAAACTTTATGAACTTAAGAGAAACACTGATAGTTATAGAACAGGGGTCAGGTCTTTTGTTCATAGGGTTGCTATGAGTAATTTTCAACTCGATGGCATTGGACAACAACAGTGTTCATTACTAAAATAAATCTGGAGAACATTAAAATAATTGTTTTATTGTTTACTGTTGAGTTGGAAGCCATCCATAGCTGACCCTCTAGCGAGTTTTCAGAAGCAGTAAATCGTATGGGAGGAGACTGCTCATCTTTCTCTTGTAGAGTGTCTAGTAGATCCAAACCATGAACCTTTGCATTGGCATCACAATTCTTTACCACTAAGCCACCAGAGCACCCATGATTAGACATATTTAGTCCTACTTAAAGAATAATAAGGGTGAAATATCTTAAAGTGCCAAATATGATTTTATTTAAAACATATTTATGAACATTCAGAAAATGTTAATATTAAGTAAAAAAACTAAGAAACAAGAAACTTTTAGCTTTCTTATTTTAAGTGAATAAAAAAATTTTAGCATTAAATGAAAAAACTTCAAGATAAGAAACAATTTTCTTACAGAGCTCTGGGGTTTTTTTAATTGTAAAACTTAACATTTGAATGACATATTATCCAGAATTTTTGTATGCACCGTAGAATTCACTGTTAAGATTTTATAACTAAGGGACTTATAACTCATAGCTTAGTGGTAAGGAGTTGCACTGCCAACACAAAGGCACATGTGTTGAAGCCACCAAATGATTCATGGGAGAAAGATGGACACTCTCTTTCCATGCAACTTATACTCTCTGAAAACCTTCTGGAGGGTCAAGAATGAGTTGTTCCAACTCAAAGGCACATAACAACAAGAAAGTTAAGAACTAAGGTCATGGGTTAATATCACTGACTCTATTCACCAAGGTCCAAGAACAATAAATAATAAGACAAAATCAACATAGATGACAACATCATTCAGAAACTAACCACATACAGATATACACAAAGCATGTTAAACATATGATACTAAAAAATAGGACACCAGAGGTATCATTATATAAATGGGAACAACTACAAATCAAGATGAAGGAATAAGTATGATTACAAAACTTCTGAATGGAGAGGAAGTTGAGGAGATGTGAAGATAAAATTAATTAAAATTAATTGTTTTAGACCTAGGAATAAAATAGAAATTTATAGGGCAATCTCTAAAAAAGATCAGTAAGCTTTTTCGTAAAGAAAGCAATATTCAAAACCAGGTAATAAAGTATTAATGTAACAAACCAATACAAAAGCAGAACACCATAAAGACTTGTTACAGGACCTTGAGTTGACTGCAACTCAGAGCAACTTTATGAACAAAGGTCAGATTTTCCCCCATCCTGTGTCATTTTCGTGATTTCCGACATGCTCACTGTATCAGTCTTGTTAAGGATTTTCCTCTTCTCTGAGCCTCTGCCTTGCCTAGTATGATGGGTTTTTCCAAGGAATAACCCACTTTGACATTTGGCCTCAAGAATGTAAGACAAATTTTCTCCATCTCCTGGTTGTACTTCCAAGACTGACTTGTTTGTTCTTTTGGCAGTCATAGTATAAGTATATTCAGTATTTTTCTCCCACTTCACAACCCAGACATTGAGTCATCTTCAGTTGTCTTTATTTATTGTCCAATTTCCAGATGCCTAGGAAATAATGGAAAATACCATGGCTTAGGTCAGATGCAACTTGGTCTTTAAACTTATATCTTTGCTCTTTAACACTTTGGATAGATCTTTGATGTGGTTGTTGTTATGTGCTGTCGAGTTGCTTGCAACTCATAGTGACCCTATGTATAATAGCTCTATCCCCTGTTTTATCCTGTGCCAATATTGTTGTCTCCGACACACCTACCCCCAAAACCCCAGTCACTAAATCGATCCATCTCATCCAGGGTCGTCTTTGCCTGAGCTGTCCCTCCACCCTGCCAACCATGATGTCCCTTTCCAAGGATTGGCTGCTCTTTGCAACATGTCCAGAGTATGTCAGACAAAACTTCAAAATCCTTGCCTTCAAGGAGCATCCCAGTTTCACTCTCTCTTGGATGAGCCTGTTTGTTCTCCTAGCCATCCATGGTATATTCAGTGTTATTCACCAGCATCACAACTCAAATGCATCAATTCTCCTTCCATCATCTCTAGTCATTGTCCAGCTTTCTGATGCATAGCAAGTAATTGCAAAGACCATGGCCTGAACCAGGTTCACCTTAATCTCCATACTGATATTATTGTTCTTCAATACTTTGTAGAGGTCTCTGACAGCAGACTTTCCCCAATGCAGTTTGTCTTTTAATTTCCTGGCTGCTGGTACCAAGAGTGTTGATTGTGGAGCTGAGCAAACTGAAGCTGTTAACAATCTCAATCTCTTCATCATCTATCATGATGCTGCCAATCGACCCAGTGGTGAGAATATTTGTTTTCTTGATGTTGACCTTCAATCTGTATTGAAGACTGCAGTCTTTGACCTTCTGTAGCAAGCGTTTCAAGGCCTCCTCAGTTTCAGCAAGCAGGGTTATGTCATCTGCGAAATGCATATTATTGATGAGCCTACCTCCAATCACATTTCTCCTCATAAGAGTCCAGCCTCCTAGATAATCTGTTCTGCATATAGGTTGAAAATATATGGAGATAGAACACATCCTTGACACACACCCTTCCAAATTTTGAACCATAGTGTTTCTTTGCTCTGTTCTGACGACTGGCTCCTGGTTCAAGTATAGGCTTCGCATAAATACAATCAAGTCTTCTGGGATTCCCATTCTTCTCAGAGTTAGTAACAGTTTTTTGTGATCCACACAGTTAAATACCTTTGCATAATCAGTGAAACACAGATAGACATTCCTCTGTTACTCTCTGCTTTCAGCCAAGATTCATCTAACATTAGCTAGCCTGATACCATGGCTTCTTCTAAATCCAGCCTGCACTTCAAACACTTCTTTGTTGATGTGCCATTCCAGTCGTTTTGGATAATCTTCAACAGAATCTTGCTTGCATGTGATATCAGTGACATTGTTCAATAATTTCCTCACTCTGTTGGGTCACCTTTCTTTGGAATGGGAACAAATACAGTTCTCTTCCAGTCAGTTGGCCAAGTGGTTGTCCTCCAGATTTCTTGGCACTGCTTCGTGAGCACATCCAGGGCAGCATCTGTTGAAATATGTCAGTAGGTATGCCATCAATACATGGGGCCTTGTTTTTTGCCAATGCTTTCAGAGTAGCTTGAAATTTTTTCTTTATCACCACTGGCTCTTGCTCATAGATTGTTTCATGAAATTCTTCTTTGCTTGCCAATTCATTTGGGTAAAATGACTCCCTTATTCATTGCAAATACGTTTTTTTAAGAGACATAAACGTAGATTATACACATGGA
>NW_006399758.1:759343-766862 GCF_000299155.1 Elephantulus edwardii | reverse complement strand
TTGATTCAGTGACTGGGGTAATCGGGATGGGTGTGTCAGAGGCAATGAAATTGGCACAGGATAGAGCACAGTTTAATGCTGTTGTGCATAGGGTCGCTATGAGTCGCAAACGACTCGAGGGCATATAACAACAACAACAAACATACTCTTTCCATCTTCTTTTAATGCTTCCTGGAACCTTTAGTATTCTGCCCAAAGTATCCTTAAGTATTGCAACTCAACGCTCGAATTTGTTTATCAGTTCCTTGAGCTTATGACATGCTAAGCTATTTCAGCTCCTTTCATTTTCTGATTCCAGGTCTTTGCTCATTTCGTTGTAATACTTTATTTTGTCTTCTCGCACTGCCCTTGGAAATCTTCTGTTTCAGCTCTTTTTGCTTCATAGAATGAGTCTGAGAGAATTTTATTTTTTTCTATTTTCTGAAATATTTTGTGTAGAATTGGTGACAATTCTCTGAATGATTGATAAAATTCCCTAGGAAAACCTTCTGCTCCAGGGCTTTCTTCTGTTGTTGTTGTTGTTTTATTACCTGTTTAATTTCTTCTTTTGTAATGGTCTGTTCAGGAGTTCTGCTTCGATCTCTGTCAGTGTAGGTAGGCTGTGAGTTTCTATATATTTGTCCATTTCTTCTAGGTTTTCATACTTGTTTGAGTGTACTTTTTCATAATATTCCATTTTTATCCTTTCTATTTTAGTTCATTCTGTTTTTAAATTGCCCCTTTCATCTCTTATTTGGATTATTTGTGTCTTTTCTTTGGTTAGTTTTGCTAGGGTTTGTAGATCTATTAACCTTTTCAAAGAGCCAACTGCTGGTCTTGTTGATGGTTTCAGTTTTTCTGTTTTCTATCTCAGTTATTTCTGCCCTAATTTTTATAATTTCATTTGTTTAAGAAGATGTCTGGTTTGCTTGCTGTTCTTTTTCAACTTGTTAGTGATGTTGGTTTGAAGAATCAATTACATTTCCCCCTCCTTTTGCTATATTTGCTTATTGCTAGAAATTGGCGCCTAATTACTGCTTTCTGTGTTTCCCAGAGGTTTTGGTAAGTTGTGTTTTCATTGCCAGATGTTTGAGGAAACTTCTCTGTTTCATTTTTTATTTATTCTAGTACCCACTTATTTTCAGTACAGCTTCCAAATGTATGGTCTTTTCTGCTTTATTCTCATTATTTATTTCTAATTTTGTTGCATTTGGGTCTGAGAAGATGTGTTGAACAGTTTCTGTATTTTTCAATTTATTGTTGCTTGCTTTGTGATGTAAAATGTGATTTGTTCTGGAGAAAGTTCCTTGTATCTTGAAGGAGAAGGTATACTGAATTTTTTTAGGGGGGGGGTTCATTAGCCTTTATATATTTATCTAATCAAGTTGGTTTATTGTGTGGCTTAATTCTTCATCTTTGTTGAGTTTCTTTCTGGTAGTTCTATCTTTTCTTGAGTTGAAATCTTATACTATTATAATGGTGTTGTCTATTTCTTTTTTTCCGTTGTTAACATTTGCTTTGTGTATTTTGCAGCTCTAATATTTTGTACATAAATATTTATTAAGTTTATGGCCTCTTCCTCTGTTGACCCTTTAAGCATTATGTGGTGACCTTCCTTGTCCTTTGTGATGGTTTTTGCATTGAAATCTATTTTATCAGAGCTTAATATCGCTACTCATGCTTTTTTCAGATTGCCATTTGCTTGGTATATTTTTTTCTACCCTTTCATATTTATTCTTTTTTGTTTTTCAAAATTAACAGAATTTTATTACAAGAATCAGGTGCCTTTTGAAATCAGATGCATAGGACCAGCCTCTTTTCTGTAGCTGGTAAACTCCTAGTTATCACTTCTCAGCCTGCTGGACAGTTCCTCTTTCAGAGACATATATACCATCCAAAAATTTTTGGATATCCTAGTTTTTAACTGCTGTAGCTTGCTGAATCAAAGCAGCTGAATTTGATACAATCTCAATGTCATTTCCTTCAAGAATTAACTCATCTTTCTGGGTTTGAGATACTGAACAAGGAACACCTTGTCTCATTCGAACTCTCCGAATGTATTTTCCATCCAAGAAGTTTTGAATTTCAACCGGAGATCCACTCTCTTGAATCATAACGTTGCTGGGGAAATGAGCATACAGAGACCTCATTTTGTAACAAAAGCCCAGTGTAACACCCTTGATCCTGTTCTGTAAATGGCTTCAGATGGTGCTAACAGTAGCCAGTTCCTTCCTGTTTCCCCACCATTTTGTCAACACAAAGCCTCTTCTTTTTCTTTCCAAGAAGACTGAGCTCTACATTGATGTGATTGAAGTCCCTCTGCAAGGTTCCCCATGGGCCTTTCACGATGCGGCCCTTCAGAGTAATGTCGACATTCTCTGGAATGTTGACAGTCTGGTTGCTGAGAATGGTCTTCATTCTCGCAGTTAATGTGGCAAAACTATATTTAGTCTTTTTTTTAAAAATCTTCACTTTTCATGTGTATTGTGTCTCTTATAGACAGCATGTTGATAGGTTTTGTTTTTTATCCATTCTGCTACTCTTTAGTGGTGCATTTAAAACATTCTTTCAATGCAATTATTGAGAGGCAAGGTTTTATTGCTTTCATTTTCTTGAGATCTCTATAAAAACTTCTCTCAGTATTTCTTTCAACATTGGTCTTGTTTTTACAAGCTCTCTTAGGTTCTGCTTTTCTGAGAATATCCTGATCACTCCTTCATATTTGATGTACAGTTTTGTTGCATATAGAATTCTTGGTTGACAGTTGTATTTTTTGTGTGTTTGATATATGTCATTCTGCTGTCTTCTTGCTAGCATGGTTTCTGCTCAGAAATCAACACTAAATCCTATTTTCTCTCCCTTATAGGTTATTCTTTGTTTCTCCTTAGTTGCTTTCAGAACTCTTATGTTTGGTTCTGGCAAATTTGATTATGATGTGCCTTGGTGTTTTTCTTTTGGGGTCTATTCTATATGGCATTCATACTCAGTTTCTTGTATTGTATTCTCTCATTCTTCATTATGCCTGGAAAATTTTCAAGTAACTCTTCCACAACTTTCTTGGTGCCTTTACTTGCTTCTTCTGTTCTGAGATTTCAGTTATGTGCATGTTATTCCCCTTGATGGTGTCCATCATTATTCTTAGGCTTTCTTCTTTTTCCTTCCGTTTTCATTCTGCTTTTCTATCAGATCATTGCTGAGAATGCTATCTTCTATTTTACTGGTTCTGTGTTCCATCCTTTCACCTCTGCTCATAGGTCTCTCCAATATGTTTTCAGTATCTGAAACATTGGTACTCATATTCTGAATTGCAGTTTGTTGTTTGTCCACAGCTTTTAATGCCTTGTTTGTTTTATCTGCCTTGTCTTGGATTGTCTGTTTAGTTGTTTTTTGTGGTTTTTTTTTTTAAAAGTCCTCTTGGTTCTTTTCCTTTCCCCCCTTTTTTTGGAGAGCCCTGTAATTTTTTGAGATTGTTTCTCACCCATTGAAAATATCCAGTTGTTATTCTTTTGAAATCTGTGTCAGAAAGTTTGAGCAGACTTTCTACCTTCAGGAAATCCATTGATTATGTATTTTAATCACTTTTTTTGGTAACATCTTGTTTTGGTTTTGTGTAGGGTGGGAGGTAGTCATCTTCTTCCCTGTCATTTCTGTCTTTGAGTTTTTTGTGCCTGAGGCCTTAGCAGGCCCTTGTTTTGATAATCTTGACTCATGAGCTCACTGCTTCAAAGAAGGGAAAGGCAGCTCACCTACCTGACTTTCTCTCTGACCCTTTGACTTAATGGAAGATTTGCTTCAGTTGGGGAGAGAAGTGGCCTGTGAATTAGCAGCCTTCTTTGCCAGGGAACTGCTGCAGCTAGTCTGGGTCCAAAGGGTCTGCAGCCCAAATACTGGCTCTGGGGCAGGGAAGGAAAAGGCTTTACCTGCCATATTGGTACTCCTGGTGCAGAACAGTGGGATAACAGAGGGCAGTCTCCAGGTAGAGGTACAGTGGTCTAGTTTTCTGGTCAGTAGCATGGCCTAGGCCATACTGGCATGACCTCAACCTGGCAGCAGTGGTTCTGTTGCCGGCTGAGGGGGTGAGTATTCCTGGGCTGGGCTGCAGTCTTGCACAGATGCCAGGGAAGCAATGACCTGACCCTACTAGCCACACCGCATAGGTGCAGGCATCTTGCAGCAGAGCTAAGATAAGGTCCTGAAACATGGGACCTGCAGCATGCCGTAAGATGGAATTGTTAACAATATCATTTAGACATTTTTCTATATATCATGATACTGCCAATGGCCCAGTGCTACCATTGAAATAATTGATTTCTTGATGTTGAGTGTCATCCATATTGAAGAATGTAGTCCTTGGCCTTCTGCAGCAAATGTTTCAGGTCCTTCTCAGATTCTTTTTATTATTATACTAGTATATTTACAAAATTAGAATACATTGTTTTTCAGACCACATTCTTCCAATTTTTGTCCTTCCCTCCCATCAAATTACACAACCCCATGATTAGTCTGTCGCCCCACATACACATCCTCGTCCTTCAACTTCCATCCTCCCTCCTTCCCCCTTGGATCCTCATACTCATTCTAACAATAATAGTTTTATACAGTATTTGTCTTTGTGGGACTGAGTCAGTTCACTCATAATAATGCTCTGCAGTCCTTCCCAAGTTATATAATAATTTACAAAATCATTGTTCCTGTGAGCTGTGTGGTATTCCATTGTGTGAATGTACCATAATTTCTCAATCCATTCAATTGTGGTTGGACATCTGGGCTGTTTCCATGTTCTTACAATGGTGAATAACTCTGCTATGAACATTGGTGTACAAGTCTCTGTTTGTGCCTCACTTCTCATCTTCTCAGGGTATATTCTAAGCAGTGGAATAGCTGGGTGATATGAATTTCTATGTTCAGCTTTTTGAGGAAGTTCTAAACTGCCTTCCAGAATGGTTGTAGCATTTTACAATCCCACCAACAATGTATAAAGAGTTCCTACCTCTCCACATCCTCTCCAACATTTATTACTTGCTGTCCTGTTAAACTTTGCCACTGTTACTGGAGATTGCCATGGTATCTCATTGTGATTTTGATTTGCATCTTTCTTATTGCCAGTGTTTTTGAGCATTTGTTCATGTGTCTGTTGGCCATTTTTAATATCTTCCTCTGTGGAAATTCTTCCCATGTCTTATGCTCATTTTGTAATTGAATTATCAGTCTTTTTCTTGTGGAGACCCAGTAATCTGTAAACTTTCATTATGAGACTCTTGTTTGAGGTGGTATTATGAAATGTTTGTTCCTAGTCTGTAGGTTTTCTTGTCACCCTGTTGGAAGTTTTTAAATCACACAGGGATTTATTCTTTATAAGGTCCCATTCATCGATTTTATCCTCTTCAGATTGTGCATTTCTGGCTGTATTTGGCAGTTTCTATACTGTAGGCCAGGGCTTCTAAGCTTGATCCCAGTTTGTCTCATAATAACTTTATGCTTTTACTCCCAGGTCTCTGATCCACCTTGAGTTGATTTTTGTGTGTGGTGTGAGATGTGAATCCTGTTTCAGATTTCTCCCGGTGGAAGAACCATTTTTTGGAGAGGTTGTCATTTCCCCATGTGATAACTTTAATTTCCTTGTTGAATATTCTGTTCCATTGGTCTATTTGCCTTTCATTGTCCCATTACCATGATGTTTTTGTTATTACTGCTGTGTGTAATGGGTTTTGATGTCAGGGAGTGCTATGCTTCCCACCTCATTTTTGTTTCTCAGAAGTGTTTTGTTTATTTGAGATCTCTTTACCCTTCAGATAAATTTGGTAATTTTCCTTTCAGTCTCCTTGGAAAAAATATTTGGTATCTGGAATGGGATTGCATTGAACATGTAGAGTGTTTTTGGTAGGATTGTCATTTTCATGATACTGAGTCATATTATCCATGAATAGGCCATATTTTTCTATTTCTTTCAGTCTTTTATTGTGTCTTGTAGAAATACTCTGTAGTTTTCTTTGTGTAGGGCTTATATATCTCTAGTTAGTTTCACTCCCAAGTATCTTAATTTGTGGTTGGCTATTGTTAAATAGTATTGCTTTCTTGAATTCCTTCTCTGAGTTCTCTTTGTTAGTGTAGTGAGAGCCTTTTTTTTTCTTTTTATTAATATTGCTCTTATGTCCTGCTGTTCTACTAAATTGACCTACTAATTCTTAAAAGTTTTGTTGCTGAGTCTTTGGGTTTTCTATGTGTATCATCTGCATATAGTGAGAATTTAATCAACTCTTTGCCAATCTGAATGCCTTTTATTTACTTCTCTTGTTACTGCCCTAGCAAGTACTTCCAGTACAATATTGAATAGAAGTGGTGACAGTAGGCATCCTTGTCTGGTCCCTGTTTACAAGGAAAATATTTTTAGTCTTTCTCCATTGAGAATAATGTTGGCTTCTTGTTTTGCATGTATACTTTTCACTATGTTGAGGAAATTCGCTTCTATTCCATCCTTCTCAGTTTCTGTAATCAATATCATGACATTTGGATAATGCAGGTTGTTGATGTCTTCCTCCAATTCTCATACCACATTCCTTCTCATGAATTCTAGATTCTCAAATGATCTGTTTCACATATAGATTGAAAAGATATGATGAAAGGACACATGAAAGAATGCGCTCCTCTCCTGATTTTGAACCATGCAGTGCTCTGTTATTATGACTGCTTCCTGTCAAGGTTATGTTTCACATTAGCCTAATGGAGTGTTCCAGGATTCCCATTTTTCTCAGTGTTAGCCACAATTTGTTGTGATTCATGTAATCAAATGCTGAAGTTTTTCCTTTGATGATGTTTTATGTTTTTAGATTTTACTTCAAGGTCCTTTTTTTTTTACTAAAAAAACAAAAAACCAAAACCCACAAATTATTTTGTTATTTTAAAGAAAGTTTACAAAAAAGTTAGATTTTCATTCATCTTTGCAGATTTTCCTCCCTCTCCCTTTTTTCCTCTCTCCCGGTTCACCTTCTTTCTTCCCCCCCCCCAATATCCATAAGCACTTTATTACATATCTGGAAGGATAGCAAGGTCCCCTCAAAAACGGTCTCCAGGCCTGGGAGTAGCCATTAAATTTTTATACTAGGATTAGATTCTAACTCACCTAACAATACATTTTTGTTACTAAAGGTACAGAATTTCTACATTTAAAAAGAACAGTTCATATATAGGTATTAATTCAGGTAAGGCACATTTCCCTTCCTGGTAAACAGGCACATTAAGATACAATTTACATATGACTGGGAAAAACCATTTCAAAGAGGTAAATGCTAATCTAGGAAAGAAGCATTTCCTCTCCTGTTAAACAGACAGCCTTATATATTTTACATGGTGCAACAGAGGAAATAGACAAAGTAACTAGTTTTGCAGGTTGGAGAAAACTTCTATCAGTTTTAAAATTATATAACTACAGTTAAACCAGAAGAATGTCTATCTGTATTTCATTGATTATGCAAAGGCTTTTGACTGTGTGGATCACAACAAGCTATGGCTGACTCTGAGAAGAATGGGAATCCCAGAACAT
>NW_006399758.1:757407-758678 GCF_000299155.1 Elephantulus edwardii | reverse complement strand
GTTTGTCCTGGAGAGGGTGAAGGCAGACTGCTCCTTGGAGTCAAGGATTCTGAAGCTTTGTCTGACATAATTTGGGCATGTTGCAAGGAGGAACTGGTACTTGGAGAGGGACATCATGTCTGGGAGAGTGGAGGGATGGAGGAAGACGCTCGATGAGATGGATTGATTCTGTGATTGGGGTGGTGGGAATGAGTGTGTTTGATACAGCAAGCTTGGCCCAGGATAGAGCAGCATTTAGGGCTCTTGTACATAGGGTTGCTATGAGTCGCAAGCTACTTGATGGCGCATAACAAGAACAACTACAGTTTTATAACGCATATATTTTTGGAGAATTCAGGCTTGTTTTTAATTGTTTTGGGTCAAACATTCTTCTAGGTCATATATCCCTGGTCTGTCGACTTGCTGTACAGAGATAACTCATGGTTGCTGTGAAGCTGAACACTCGGACACTGATGTATCAGATGCGATAATGGTTACCCATGATGAACACTGGTTGGTGGTCCTGCCCGATTTAAACAAGCTTGGAAGCAGGAGTGGCATCCACTTCTGAAATAGCTTGCCTCCAGAAATCCTATGAACCTGGAGAAAGGATGAAAGTTATAGAGAAATATCCAGGACTTTTGTTCATAGGCTGTCTATGAGTTGCCTACGACTTGACGACACTTAACAACAACCTCATCATTCTCCCCTTTTTACATCAGTCATATCTCCAAGACAAATATTTTAGGTTGATTCTTGGGGTTTGGGGCTTCTTTACAAAGAGATTGTTCTTTTTATTTGTGAGTAAATTTATTTATTCTATTTGGGAATAGGAGTAGAGATTCTCTAGCTGATTCATGCTCAGCAGGGCCATTGAGGTAAAGAAGAGTCACTTTAACCCTTTACTAGTGGTCTTAGCTGAAGCTACAAGCCTTCTTGGTCAGTTAGAAGATATTTTCGTGGTATTTTCTGCCCTCTCTACTGCAAGATGTCTAGCAAACAGGGAATGAAGACATAAATTAGAAAAGAAACATAGGGAAGTAAATAGGGAGTATTACAGAATGGTAGGGGTTTTTTTATTCCCCTTTTTGTTCCACATGACTTAACAAATCATTCAAATGTAAGACACTCTAATACATAGGAACGGCATTACATGGTTACTATAACTTGTCTGGGTGACAATTATAATACTTTTTTTTTTTGTCTAAACTTTACCATTGTGGTAAAAGGCTCGTGTTCTGCTTTTTTTTGTGGGGGAGGGCACGGGGATGTTTTATTTCTTTGGGGTTGAG
>NW_006399758.1:751733-755952 GCF_000299155.1 Elephantulus edwardii | reverse complement strand
TCATTGTACCAGTACCATGCTATCTTAACCACAACAGCAGTGTAGTAGGATTTCAAATTGGGGAGTGAGATACCTCCTACCTATTTTTTTATTTTTAAGGAGTGCTTTGCTTATTTGGGGCTTCTTTCCATTCCACATGAAACTGGAGATTACCTTTTCCATCTCATTGAAGAATGAGATTCGTATTTGTATTGGGATTGCGTTGAATGAGTAAATTGCTTTTGGTAGTATTGCTATTTTCACAATATTGACTCTTCCTATCCATGAGTAAGGGATATTCTTCTGGTTCTTCAGGTCTCTTTTTGTTTCTTGTAGTAATGTTTTGTAATTTTCTTGGAAAAGGTCCTTTGTACTTCTGGTTAAATTTATTCCCAAGTATTTAATCTTGTGATTAGCTATTGTGAAGGGTATTGTTTTTCTTAGCTGCAGCTCTATATTCTCTTTGTCACTGTAGAGAAATCCAACTGATTTTTGTATGTTGACCTTCTATCCTCCTACTTTGCTGAATTGGTCAACTATGTCCAACCGTTTTCTTGCTGAGTCTTTAGGATTTTCTAAGTATACTATCATATCATCTCCATATCATGTTCTGGTTTGGTTTTTTTTATTTCTTAGAATTAAAAATTAACTCTCCTGATGTACTATACTAAACTTACTAGATTTTACTAATTTTAAGTTATATGTCCCTCCATGATACTCTTCTCCAAGAACTGGTCCTTTTTGGCCATGTGCCCAAAGTATGTGAGATAAATCTTCAAAATCCTCCTTCTCCTGGTGGTACATGATATTTTTAATATTTTTTCTCCAGCACCACAAGACAAAGGCATCAGTTCTTATTCTGTCATCATTAGTCACTGTCCTCTGATGCATAGCAAGTAATTGTGAAGATCATGGCTTGGATCATGGAGCTGACTTTAGTCTTCAGCCTGACATCATTGCTTCTCAGCACTCTGGAGAGGTCCCTTAAAGCAGACTTCCCGAATGCAATTGATCTTTTGATTCCCTGACTGCTGTTGCCAAGAGTGTTGATTGTGGAGCCAAAAAAGTTGAAATTGTTAACAATTTCAAACTCTTCTCTAGGTTTATAGTGCTGCCAATTGGCCCAACAATTGACTCTGTTAAAAGTTTTCAATATTACTAATTTTAATGAGAGTTTACAGAGAGTTTGCATTAACATTCACTCATTGTTACACTTTTCTTCCTGCCCTCCCGCCTCAATTCACTCTTCTCTTTGAAAAGTGAAAGATAAATTCTTTCATTGTTATACAATCCCTCCCCCCAAGTCCACTCTACTCTGCAGCCTTTTTTTCTGGACTCCGGTGATGACAATAATACCTAATCCTATAGCTCTTTTAAATAGTTCTCTCCCTCATCTGTTTCTATCAAGTATGCATAATGTATCCCATCTTTCTCAGTCTCTCTCCAACCCTGGTGTCAGGCTGTTTTACAGCAGTGGCACTGTGCAATATATCTTGTGACTGAGATTTTTCACTCAGCATAATGTCCTCCAGGGGCACCCATTTTGTATAATATTTCATGAGTTCTTTGTTTTTCAAAGCAGCATAGTATACCATTGTGTGAATATACTATAGCTTCTCTATCCATTCCTTTGCTGTTGTGAACTAAGCAGTAATAAACATGGATGTGCATGTATCTGCTTGAGTGGCGGTTATGGTTTCTTTAGGGTATATCCTCAGTAGTGGATTGATGGGTCAAATGGTATCTAATTTGCAACTTTTTGAGAAAGTGCCATACAGCCTTCCATAGTGGTTGTACCATTTCATACTCCCACCAACAGTGAATCAGGGTTCCAGTTTCTCTACAACCTCACCAGCATTTGTTGCTTGCTGTTCTGTTAAATTTTGCTATTCTTACTGGAGTGAGATAGTATCTCATAGTTGTTTTGATTTGCAACTCTCTTAGAGCTAGGGATTTTGAACATTTCTCATGTGTTTGTGTGCCATCCGAATGTCATCTTTGGTGAGGTGTCTTTCATATCCGATGCCTGTTTTTCTACTGGGTTGTTTAC
The DNA here is from genome assembly GCF_000299155.1 of Elephantulus edwardii. Lineage (NCBI taxonomy): Eukaryota > Metazoa > Chordata > Mammalia > Macroscelidea > Macroscelididae > Elephantulus > Elephantulus edwardii. Next base: position 753,923 of record NW_006399758.1, on the reverse strand, counting down.
CTTTATCTTGTTGTGGTGCTCGAGTATTTTTATAAATTGTAGATATAAGTCCCTTACCTGACATGTCATTACCGAATATCTTTTCACAATCTGTGGCTTTGCTTTTTACCCTGTTGGAGAAGTTTTTGGATGTGCATAGGAATTTGATTCTTAGAAGGTCCCATATTTTATTCTCTCCTGGTTGTAGATTTTTCAGAATGCTTGGAAGACTATTTATGTTATGGATTAGGACTTCTAGAGTTCTTCCAAGTGTTTCTTTAATGAAGCTTATAGCCCTTGGTTTTAGTCCTAGGTCCATGATCCTCTTTGAGTTGTTTTTTGTGTATGGAATGATATGTGGATCTTGCTTGAGTTTTTGCGGATAGTTTTCAAATTTGCCAGCACCATTTGTTAAAAAGGCTGTCTTTTCTCCACTTAACTCATTTCATCTCCTTGTCAAAAATCAGTTGACCATAGATAGATGGGCTGATTGCTAGATTCCATTCCATTGATCTATGTGTCTGTCATTGTACCAGTATCACACTGTCTTGACCACCACAAAAGTGTAGTAGGTTTTGAAATCAGGGAATAAAATGCCTCCTGCCTTGTTTCTCTTTTTAAGGAGTGCTTTGCTTACTTGGGGCCTCTTTCTGAATGCCTTTAACCTTCTCTCCGTTGAGAACAATGTTGGTTCTCGGGTTTGCATATATACTTTTTACTGTGTTGAAGAAATTCCTCTCTAATCCTTTCTTGTTGAATGTTTTAATCAGAAAAGGGTGTTGGATTTTTTCAAAGGCTTTTTCTTCATCAATTGATATGATCATGTTCTTGTTCTTTGCTTTGTTAATGCAGTGAATTACATTGATTGTTTTTCTTATGTTGAACCATCTTTACATACCTTTATGAATCCCACTTGGTCATGGGGAATTATTTCTTTAATGTATCATTGGATTCTGTTGGCCAGTGTTTTATTCAGGGTTTTTGCATCTAAGTTCATAAGAGATACTGGCCCAGAATTTTCTGTTTTGGTGTTGTCCTTTCCTGGCTTTGGTCTCAAGGATATGTTTGCTTCGTATAATGAGTTTGGGAGAATTCCATCTTTTTCTATTTTCTGAAATAGTTTATGTAAACTTGGTGACAGTTCTTCAGAATGTTTGATAAAATTCACTTGTAAAACCATCTGGTCCAGGGCTTTTTTTGCCTGGACATTGGAAAAGCAATAAAAATATTTTACAAAAGGCATGGAGAAAGAATTAAAAATAAAAAATAAGAAGAAACATAGAGATGGGAACAAAGGAAAGATACTATGTGGTTGTACAGTTGTAAGTCAGAAACACTTGGAGCTACTGTAAGTTGAGAGAGGCACTTGGAAAATATCAGGTTTAGAGCTTCAGAAGGATTCAACATGGTGACCACATCCTAGTCTTGGTCTTCCATCCTCTGGAACTGAGAGATACTAAAATTTCTTATTATAGATCGCTAATATTGTGGCATTTTATTACAAAGCTCAATGAAGCCATTATACTGATTAATAAATTCTTGGTAATGGCTTTACCTACATAAGTTGTGTGGTGGTGGTGGTGATTGTTATTGTTAGGTGATATTGAATTGAATATGACTCATAATGACCCTATGACCAACAGAACTGATCTATCCTGTGCCAACTTCACCATCTCTGATCTCTCCTAACAACATGCCCAAAGTATGTATGAGACAAACCTTTATCATCTTTGCCTTCAAGGAGTACTGTGTCTGTATCTTCTCCAAGGTCTTTGTTCTTTTTTAAATTCATGGTATATTCAATACTCTTTTCCAACTCCACAGTTTAAAGACATCAGTTCTTCTTCTGTTGTCCTTATTCAAAATGAAGAGATTAATTAATCAAATTTTAAGCCCACTCCTGCGGCCAAATCTCCTACTAAACTTTTGAAATGCAAAAACTGTTACTTAGGAATACTCACCTGCCGTTGGATCCTAGATAAACAGAGTCGTCCCTTCTCTTTTGTTTTTGTTTATGATTTTTGTGTGTTTGTATTTTTTTATTTCATTGATGCTTTAGAAATGTTTTGTTTTTACTTCATTATTTTCTTTTGTGTACCAGTACTTTTTCTTCTCCTTTATAGCTTATCAGAGCCCTGGTTCTTTTTCTCCTTGTTGTTTAGCTTTATTAAAAGAGTCTTAGGTTTGGCTGAAAATCGCCTGTGACTTCAT
>NW_006399758.1:744390-750558 GCF_000299155.1 Elephantulus edwardii | reverse complement strand
TGCAGCTCTGCAACTGCATCCTGGCCCATCCTCACCCTTCTGCCCCCAACCCTCACCTCCTTGTACCCCCAATATGTTTTTCCCAATAAAAAAAATTATAAAAAAAAAGAGTCTTAGGTTGTATATAACTTTAGGCTAGAAGATTTCACATGAACCATTAATGTTTTGTGTATTTGCAATATTGGCTAATTAATTAACTTTTCCTTGTGAAAAATAGCAAATTGTGTTTGTTAGTAGTTGTTGTTAGGTGCCACCAATTAAGTACAACTTATAGTGACCCATCAAGTTGAATACAACTCATAGTGACTCTATGAACAACTAATGTGAACCCTATCCTATCCTGTGCCATCTTCACACTTCCTGGCACACTAGAGCCCATTGCAGCAGTCACCATGTCAATCCACGTGCCCATAGGTCTTCCCCTCCTTCTCTTATTCTCCACCCTTCCTAGCATCATGTCTCTCTCTAAGGAACAGCCTCTCTTAGCAACATGTGTGAAGTATGTGAGGTGAAGCCTCATCATCATACTCGTTATGGTAGTCATCATTTATGTGTTCTTTTTCTTTAACAGAAAATTTCAAATCTAACAATGTGGATTGTCTGGCAAATATAACATGGAGTTCCAGTGGAAGTGATCTGTCGGACGAAGAAAAGGCAGTTTCTAAAACACCAAGTAATAATGTATATGGTTGTACAACAGAGAAATTTTGCCAAAAAACCTTGTGTTTAGATGAGACTAGTAAAGGTAAATTTCTAAGTTTCTATAAAATCTATTTTCTGTTATATTATTTTTGTTGTTACATGGTGTTGAGTTATATGGTGTCCATAAAGCTCTATGAACACTGGCTATGAATCTTGCTCTATCTTGAGCCAACTTCACCATTTCTAACACCTTTGACCCCATTCCCACAGTCACTGTGTCAATCCATCTCATCCAGCGTCTTCCTCTCCTCCACTGACCCTCTACTCCTCTAAACATGATGTCCTTCTCCAAAGACTGCTACCTCCTGGAAACATACCCAAACTATGTGAGACGGAGATTCAAAATCCTTGCTTCCAAAGAACAAACTGGTTTCACCTTCTCCAAAGCACACCAGTTTGTCTTTAGACTGACATCGTTGCACATTAGCACTCTGCAGAGATCCTTGACATCATCTTGTCTTTTGACTTCCTGACTGTTAAAATATGTATACCAAGTTGTTGTTATTAGGTGCCATCATGTTGATGTTGACTCATAGTGACTACGTACACCTGATCTGAAACTTTGCCCTATGTTGCACCATCCTCACAATCTTCACCTTGCTTAAGCCCATTATTATAGTCACTGTCATTGCATCTTGTTAATGGTCTTCTTCTCTTTCTCTGGTCCTACACCTTTGCCTGCATTATATCTTTTTCTAAAGACTAGCCCCTCCTGACAAAATAGTTCAAGTAAGTGAAAAGCTTCACCATTCTTAACACCCTGCTTGCCCATTAAGAATGGTGTTGGACTTTATTAAGTGTTTTTTATTATATCCACCGAGATGTCTTGTGTGCTTCTTTTCCTTTGTTCTGTTGGTGTGATACGTTGTGTATATGGATTTTCTAATGTTTAAACATACACACACATATCTTTTTTGTTGTTGTTGTTGTTTCGTGCCATTGAGTATGAATCATAGCTACCCTGTGAACAACAGATATGAACCCTGTCCTATTCTTTGTCCTCATCATTTCTGATTTACTTGAACCTGTTGTTTTAATCACTGTGTCAATCCATGTCATTGAGGGTCTTCCTCTCTTTTGATGACCCTCTACCTTTCCCAGTATGAAGACTTTTTCCAAGAATTGGCCCTTCCTAACAACATCATTCCCAAAGTTTGAGACAAAGTTTCTCCATCTTTTGCTCTAAGGAGTACTCTGGTGGCCCTTTCTACAAGACATATTTGTTCTTTTATTAGTCTGTGAGATATTCAAGACTCTTCTCCAGCATCACAACTCAAAAGCATTGATGATTCTTCCATCATCTTTATTCACTGTCCAACTTTCAGATGCATAATAAGTAATTGAAAAGACTATGGCTTGAATCAAAGACACCTTAGTCTTGAAACTAACATCATTTCTCCTTAGCACCTTGGAGAGGTCCTTGATGGCAAATTTAACAAATACAATGTGGTTTTTTATTTCTTAATTATTAGTGCCAGGGATTTTGAGTGTGGATACAGGTGAGATGAAATGATTGATACATTTAGTCTTTTCTCCATCTATTACAGTATTGCCCATTAGCCCAGTGGTGGGGGATTCTATTCTTCTCTTCTTGAAGTTGAGATATAATCCATATTGAAGGCTATAGGAAAGTGTATCTATGTTTCATTGACTATGAAAAGGCAATGTATGGACTACAACAAATTGTGGGTGACCTTGAGGAAAATGGAAATCCCGGAACACTTGATTGTGCTTATGCAAAACATATTCTTAAACCAGAAAGCAGTCCTCAGAACAGACCAAGGAGATACTGCATGGTTCAAAATCAGGAAAGGAGTGCATCAGGGTTGCATCCTGTCTCCATACCTTTACAGTTTGTATGCAGAACAGATGATTCAGAGCCTGGGCTTTATGAGGAGCAATGTGGCATCAGCATTGGAGGAAGACTCATCAACAACCTGTGTTATGCACATGACACAACCTTGCTTGCTGAAACTGAGGGGGACCTGAAGCACTTGCTGCAGAAGGTCAAGGACGGTAGTCTTAAATATGGATTCGAAGACAAAGAATCTTACCTCTGAGCCAATTGGCTGCACCATGATAGATGGACAAAAGATTGAGGTTGTTAACAGTTACAGCTTGCTCAGCTCCACAGTCAACACTCTTGGCACCAGCACTCAGGAAATCAAAAGGGAAATTGTATTGGGAAAATCTGCTGTCCGGGACCTCTCCAGAGTGCTGTAAAGCAATGGTGTCAGCCTAGAGACTAAGGTGAGCCTAATCCAGGCCATGATCTTCTCATTTACTTGCTATGCGTCAGAGAGCTGGACTAAGGATGACAGTAGAATCTATACCTTTGACTTGTGGTGCTGGAGAAGAGTTGTGAACATACAATGGACTGCCAAGAAAACACATAGGTTGTCTTGGAGAGGGTGAACCAGTTTTCTCCTTGGAGACAAGGATTTTGAAGCTCTGTCTCACATACTTTGGGCATGTGGCCAGGAGGAACTGGTACTTGAAGAAGGATATCAGGCTCGGAAGGATAGAGGGACAGAGAAAGGGAAGAAGACCTCAGATGAGATGGATTGATACAGTAACTGGGGCAGTGGAGGTAGGTGTGTAGGAATCAGTGAGACAAGCTCAGGACAGGGTAGGCTTCAGAGTTGCTGTACATAGGGTCACTATGAGTCACAGGAGACTCAGTGACACATAACAACGGTAAATCCTTGATGTTCCACAGCAAGCATTTGAAGTCCTCATCCCTTTCAGCAAGCAAGTTGTGTCACCTGCATAACACAGGTAGTTGATGAGTCTTGCATCAGTCCTGATACCACATTGTTCTTCACAGATTCCAGCCTCTGGAATAATTTACTTGGCATACAGACTGAATAAGTATGGAGAAAAGATGCAGTCCTATTGCAGATCCTTCTGAATTTTAAACCTTGTAGTGTTTTATTGTTCTGTTCAGACAACAGCTTCTTTTACTATGTATAGGATTCACATGAGCACAATTAAGTGTTCTGGGATTCCTGTTCTTCTCAATGTTAGCCATAATTTTTTTTAAACCATAATTTTTTTTTTATCTGCACAGTCAAATGCTTTTGCATAGTCAATAAAGCATAATAGATATCCATTTGGTATTCTCTGCTTTCAGCCAAGATTCATCTGACATTAGCAGTGACATCGCTGGTTCCATGATCAATACTAAATCCAGCTTCAATTTCTAGTCATTCTTTTGTTGATGTACTGTTTTAGCTGGGTTAGGTTTTTGTTTGTTTTTATAATCTGCAGTAAGATTTTACCTGAATATGTCTTTTAAATTTTATTGGGAAAAACATGTTGGGGATACACGGAAGTGAGGGTTGGGAGCAGAAGGGTGAGGATGGGAAGGGATGAAAATTGCAGCAATGCAGTTGCAATGCTGCACAATTTGGTTGGTGGGAGTAGCAGGTGAAGGAAATGAAAAGGATCCAGTGGGGACCAGAAGACTCAGGGCAATGGTAAGCATAGTCCAATGGCGATTAAACAAACTGCCTTTTTCACTTGTGGGTTTCTCATTTGGGAATTGGGTGCAGACTCTCTGACTTCTTCATGCTGAACAGGGGCGTTGATGTGAAGGGAAAAAGGGAGCACACTTTACCACCTTAATGGTGGTCTTGGGTTGAAGCTGCTTGCATTCTTGTTCTGTTAGAAGATGTTTTCCTGACATTTACTCCCCTCTGGACTGCACAGTGTTTTCCCAGGTGGGTCCAGTGGGGATGACTGACTGAACCCTGAAGCTCCATACTCCTTTGCTTCCTTAACTGGCCATTGTATTTCCTTTTTGTCTCTGGAACTGGGTTCAGGGTCAGGTCTGGAGTAAAATTCAGTGTTAAGGTTACCTATCAAAAAGGGAGAAAATCTAGAAAGAACGAACTAGTGAGTTCCAAATAGAAGGGCTTTGGGGGTGTTACTTACGGGTGTACTGGGAGAGAGGGTGGAGGAAAGTAGCCTCGATAAAATTCTCTGTATATCTTAGGCAGTATTTTTTCCTACCCAGGGGTCGGATGGTACAATCTGAGGGCTGAGGAGTTCACCCCAAGTGCCGGCTTGCCCTGCTGGGGGCCAAATGCAGGGCTTCCCCCACTGCCCACCTGGGGTCCTAACAAACCGCCTGCCCTGAGGGCCGGATGGCAACTTTCACAGGCTGGGCGACACACCCCCGGGGCTGGCTGGCACACTTCCCCCCCAAATCTTTCCCCCTTCAAATTCCCCCCCCAAGTCCAGATCCTCCCTGAAGACCATGTAGCCAGAGAAAGCATCCCCAGTTCCAGTACCGCTACCATTACCCACCCCCATAAGTGGTCATACTGTAATTTGAAGTAGGTGTCACTGCCCTCCCCCTTTTTATATGGAGAAGGGGGCCTGAGAGTAGTGAATAGACCCCCTACCCCCCCAGGTCGAAACAGTTCTTGGCAAAGGCAGATAGCAAATCAAAAGATGCGGTGTATTGAGGATATCTGTGGTCTCGGACATGCTGCCACAGTTAAATGTTGTTGAGTCGTAAATAGCTCACAGAGACTCTCATCAATCCATTGTACTGTTAATCTTCCTCTCTGGCCTGCCCAGGGAAACCCCATCCTGCTGCCCTGTCTCTCGCTGCCGCCATCTTGACTCAAAGAATTCTCCCCAGACCAGTCCACTCTGCTGCAGTGTGGCGGCTCCGGGGTGGGGGTGGGGGAGCGGTGCCTACTATCCATCTTGGGTGAGGGGATCCCTGGGGTCCAGCGGTGGGAGCCTCATGGAGCTGCTGCGGCCGAGCAAGCTTGGCAGCAGGTGCCTGGGAGCTGCAGGACTCACCCATTCTTCCCTGGGAATCCTTGATCTCCTGATGTTGAGCCTCGATCCGCACTGAAGACCAGCCATCAAGTATTTAATGTTCAATTATCAGTAAACAGAGGTCCGTAGAAGGCCATGGTGGCCCTCTTCTATGTGGTCAGCTGCTCCTGCAGCTCACCATGTTTCTGTCGCTGCCACCGCCATCTTGGAATCAAATATGTCTTTTTAAGTCCCCATTGAACCTTTCCTATTTCTTCACCACTGCCATTTGCCCACTAACCTCTGCTATCCTCATGATTTTTCTGCCCTCTTTCTCCTTCTTTTTAACATTTATACACATCTTTCTTGCTCAGTTAATCCTTCTGTCTTTATGTGGACCTAGTAATTGTATTCAGCATAATACTCTTTAGACTTTCCCACAACCACTATTTCTGAATCCATTCATTTGTTCATGGGCATTTAGGCTATTTTCATATTCTTGCTATTGTAAATAATGCTGCTGCGAACATCAGTGAACACATCTCTGTTCGTGTTTCAGTTCTACAGCACCAAAATAGAAAACTATAGGCCAATATCTCTCATGAATATTGATGCAAAAATCCTAAATAAAATACTGGCGAATAGAATCCAACGATACTTAAAAAAAATAATCCACCATGACCAAGTGGG
>NW_006399758.1:739950-741232 GCF_000299155.1 Elephantulus edwardii | reverse complement strand
ATATATATTCACTTACAAAGTTCATAGAGTTTGTACACATGGTTTTTCACACAGGCTTTTTCCCTTTTCCTTTACTGACCTCTCTCTCCACCCATCAAATTGTGTGACCCTATGATTAAGCCCTCCTTTCTTAGGTCTTTATACTTATTCTACAGTAATGGCCTTATACAGTATTTGTCTTTTTTTTTTCTCTCCCAGAAGAATAGTCCCATTTTTCCCCCCATTTTTAAATAGTAATTTCAGTTTCTTTTATAAATAACTCTGATTTGATATGTAGTTTTTTGTGTTTATAAATACTGTTGTTTTGGTATCATGAAACATTTGTTATTATAAAATATTTAAATTAATTGAATTTTCAAAAATTATACTAGTTTATTTACAAAATTAGAATACATTGCTTTTCATATCAGAGTCTCCCAATTTCCCTCATTCCCCCATTCATCAAATTGTACAACCCCAGGATTAATTCCCCCCATCCTCATCCCTCTGCTTCCACCCTTCCCTTCTTGGATCCTCGTATTCATTTTATGATAATGATTTTATACAATATTTGTGCTTGTGGGACTGAGTCAGTTCACTCAGCATAATGCTCTCCAGTCTCAAGTTAAGTAATAATTAACAAAATCATTGTCCCTGTGTGCCTTGTAGTATTCCATTGAATGAATGTACCATAATTTCTCAATCCATTCCATTGTGGTTGGTATCTGGGCTATTTCCATGTTCTTGCACTGGCAAATAATGCTTCTATTAACATTGTTGTACACGTCTCCGTTTAAGCCTCAGTTCTCATTTTCTCAGGGTGTGTTCCAAGCAGTGGAATAGCTGGGTCATAGGGAATTTCTATGCTCAGCTTTCTGAGGAAACGCCAAACTGCCTTCCAGAGTAGTTGTACAATCCCACCAGCAATGTAGAAGAGTTCCTATCTCACCATATCCTCTCCAACATATATTACTTGCTGTCCTGTTAAACTTTGCCACTGTTAACTGGAGTGAGATAGTATCTCATTTGTGGTTTTGATTTGCATCTTTCTTGTTGCTAGTGATTTTGAGCATTTGTTCATGTGTCTGTTGGCCATTTCGAATATCTTCCTTTGTGAATATTCTTCCCATGTCTTTTGCTCATTTTGTAATTGGATTATCAGTCTTTTTCTTATGGAGACCCAGGAATATTCTGTAAATTTTCGTCTGACATGATATTACCAAATGTTTGTTCCTAGTCGATGAGTTTTCTTTTCACCCTGTTGGAAAAAGTTTTTCATGCACACAGGGCTTTAATCTTTAAA
>NW_006399758.1:733524-738665 GCF_000299155.1 Elephantulus edwardii | reverse complement strand
TTTTCTTCTCTGAGTTCTCTTTGTTACTGTAGAGGAATCCCACTGATTTTTGAATATTGACCTTATGTATCCTGCCACTCTACTAAATTGGCCTACTTAGTCTTAGCAGGTTTTTTGTTGAGTCTTTGGAGTTTCTGTGTGTATTATCATATCATCTGCATATAGCAACAGTTTAACCATCTCTTTGCCGATCTTGATTTTTTTTTTATTTACTTCTCTTGTTGTATTTCCCTACCAAGCACTTCCAATACAACATTGAATAGAAGTATTGACAGTAGAAATTCTATTCTGGTCCCTGTTTGCAAGGAAAATGCTTTTAGTCTTTCTCCATTGAGAATGATGTTGGCTCCTCTTTTGCATATATACTTTTCACTGTGTTGAGGAAATTCTCTTCTAATTTTGTTGAGTATCTTTATCAGGAAGATAAAGATTTCTATTTTGTCAAATGCCTATTAACTCTTTTAATGAACCAGCTCCTGATCAATGATTGTTTCAGTTGCTTTTCTGTTTTGTTTTTTTTCCCTATATATTTCAGCATTTGTCTTTATAAATTCCTTTCTCTAAGAGGCTATGGAGTTTGCTTGTTTTTCTTTTTCTATTTGTTGGAGATGTTAGGTAAAATTTGTTTTACTCCTTTCTCATTCACCCTTTTTATGTATTGGCTTCATATTAGGAAATGATCTCTCTAAAACTACCTTTGCTGTATCCCAGAGGTTTTATATGTTTTATCCTCATTTGTTTCAAGGATCGTTTTAATTTCATATTCTATTTCATCTCTATTCCATTTGTGTTCAAACAGCATATTATTTCACTTACATGTGGCTGGTTTGTTATCCTCAATCTTCTTATTAATTTTTTGTTTTATGGAATTGTCTTCTGAGAAGATACTTTGTATTATTCCGATGCTTTTTAATTTTTTTTGCTTTTGAATTTTTTGAAGATTAAGTTTTGCCCTAATATGTGATGAATTCTGAAATTTTGATACTCAAAGATGCTATGAGCCAAATCCTGAATGAATCAGGAAGCATCAAGAGAAGATGAAAGGAATATACAAATCACTATAGAAAAGAACTGGCTGACATGCAACAATTTCAGAAAGTAGCTCATGATCAAGAACCAGTGATGATGAAGGAAGAAGTCCAACTGCACTGAATGCTTTGGGAAAAACATAAAGCCCATGAATGAATGGATTACTAACTGACAGGTTTCAACACACAGATGCAGCTCTACACATTTTCATCAAACTGTGCAAATGATTTTACATAATCAATAAAACACAAATAGATTTTTTTTCTTATATTCTCTGTGTACAACCAGGATCTGTTGTCCATCACCATGACATCCTTGGTGTCATAGTCCCTGTTAAACCCAGCTTGAGTTTCTGACAGTAGTTCCCTATTAGTATACTGTTCTAGCTGTTTTTTGATAATTGTAATCAAGAAGTTAAGGAGCTGAATAGAAGATTTCAAAGGGCAGCTTGGGAAGACAAGACAAAGTATTATAATGAAATGTGCAAGGAACTGGAGTCAGAAAATCAAAAGGGCCAAATTCACTCAGAATTTCTTAAGTGAAAGGAACTAAAGAACAGATTCAAGCCACAAGTTGCATTGCTTTATGATACTATAGGTAGAATATTGAATGATTCAGGAAGCATTAAAAGAAGATGGAAGAAGTATACAGACTCACTGTACCAAAAAGAATTGGCTGCCATAGAAGAATTTCGTGAAAAAACATATGATCAAGAGATAGTGGAGATGAAGGAGGACTTTCAGGCTGCTCTGAAGGACTTAGAAAAAATTAAAGCCCCAGGAATTGACAGAATACCATTTGACTTATTTCAACAAACAGATGCTGCTGTGGATGTGCTCATCAGGTTGTGCCAAGAAATCTGGAGGACAGCTACCTGGCCAACTGACTGGTAGAGATTTATATTTAATCCCATCCCAAAAAAAAGTGACTCAAGAGAGTGGAAATCATTGAAAAATATCACACCGAACATTATCACTAATATCACATGCAAGCAAAATCCTGCTGAAAATTAACCTGATATGACTGGACTAGTACATTGACAGAGAACTATCAGAAATACAAGCTGGATTTAGAAGAGGTTGTGGCATTAGAGACATTATCGCCAGTGTCAGATGGCTCTTGGCAGGAAACAGAGAGTACCAGAGGAATGTCTCTTTGCGTTTCATTGACTAGGCAAAGGCATTTATCAGTGTGGACCCCAACAGACTGTGGCTAACTTTGAGGAGAACAGGAATCCCAGAATACTTAATTTTGCTTGTGTGAAACCTATATTTGGACCAGGAGGCAGTTGTCAGAACAGAGCAATGAAACTCTCGATAGTTCAAAATCAGAGAAAGAGTGCATCAGGGATGCATCCTGTCTTCATACCTTTTCAATCTATATGCAGAACAGATCATTCAGGAAGCTGGGCTTTATAAGGAGAAAAATGGCATCAGAATTGGAGGAAGACTCTTCAACAACCAACGTTAGCAGATGACACAACCTTGCTTATTGAAAGTGAGGAGGACCTGAAGTGCTTGCTGCAGAAGGTCAAGAACTGTAGTGGGCCAGTTGACAGCACCATGAGAGATGGATAGAAGATTGAGGTTATTAACAAATAGAGCTTGCTCACCTCCACAGTCACCATTCTTCTCAACAGCAATCAGGAAATCCAGAGACCAATTGCATTCGGATAATCTGTCAGAGATCTCTCCAGGGTACTGTAAAGGAACCATGTCAGTCTAGAAACTAAGATGCACCTAATAGTGGTCTTCACCATTACTTGATACACATCAGAGTGCTGGACAGTGACTAAAGATAACAGAAGAATTGATGCCTTCGAGAATTGGTGCTAAGAAAACAAATACTTCTGTCTTGGAAAGGGTGACACCAAGTTTCTCCTTGGAGCCTAGGATTTTGAAGCTCTGTCTCACATATGTGGCCAGGAGGGATCTGTTTTGGAGAAGGACATCATGGTCCGGAAGGGAGGAGGGACAGTGGAGAAATCTCTGGATGAGAGGGATTGATACAGTGTGTAGGGCAATGGAGGTAGGTGTGTCAGAATCCTGTCAGATTGGCTCAGGATAGGAGTCTTCAGAGCTGCAGTACAGTGGGGTCACTTTGGTCACAGATGACTCGATGATACATAACAACAAGAACAAATAAGCAATATTTTGCTTCACGTGGCATCCACTTCCTAAACAACATGCTTCTGGGAACTATGAACTTTGAGGAACAATGATAGTTATAGAAATGCTTCATTTCAGGTGTTTTGTTCATGCTTGACTGGATGGCAATCAACAATAGTAACGATAACAACATGTGATATTAGTGACATTGTTTGATAATTTCTACAAACTGTTGGATGACTTTTATTGAAAATGTGGTGGGGCCAAAACAGACTTTCTCTCAGTTCCCTGTTTAGACAGCAGTCTTCTCTGCTAGTCCACAGACAGCAGGGAGATGGAACCCCCTTTCTGCATTACAGTGATCCAGTAGTGGCTGGTTAGCTCCACCATGGATCTGTTAAAGCAGAAGTTCGAAGTCTTAGGGAGATCTTTACTATGAGAGCGTCTGCTTTTTGGCCTGTATTCTGCTCCAGGGCTGGGCAGGGTAGATCCCCTTAGTGGCTATGTGGAGTTCTGCTCAGAGTGGTGGCATATGTTCCTTCTCTTCAGTGGCCAGGTGGGAGAGGTGTCATCTGCTAGGTGATTTGAGTTCCTTTAGCCCAGGGACTGGGTGGCATGAGTCCTTCAGTACTTTCTTTGTTGCTAGCTTATTGCCTTTTTTTTTTTTAAGTCACACTTTTTCTTAATGACTTATTCAATTTCTTGTTTTGAGATTGGTCTGGTGAAATTATCTGTATCTGCCTATGATCATATTAGTAATGTCTTCCTAAAAATTCATCAGTGCCACTAGATTTTTAAATTGTTGTAGTTATTTTTCTTATCCTTTTTATTTTACTTGTGGCTTCAGTTTTCTCATTTTATATGTGTGCTATTTGCATCTCCTTTTTATTTGTCAATTTTACCACTGACTTATCAATGTATACTCTATTTTTAGTCTATTTGGTTTTTTAATACATTTTTAAGTATTACCTATATATTGTGTTACAATCCACAAATTTAAATTTCTTGTATAATCGATAAAACTTGGGTTTGCATTTATCTTCTGCTTTCATCCAAAATCCATCTAATTGAACATCTTCTTTTGACTCAAGTGTGGAAATTCTGCCACATATTTGTCAATATACTCATTGAACCTTTTATTTTTTTATTTGCTGAGGAATTTATCTGTTTCTAAAATTAATGATATTGTTGTATTATCACCTTCTGAAATTGAGTATTTCTTTAAAATAGGCACAGATATAGACCTCTTCCTGTAGTTGGCCAAGTCTTCCAAATTTATTGACATACACCGGTGAACATGTCTAACTCTGCTTGTATTTGTTGAAACAAGTCAAGTGATATTTTATCAATTCCTGGAGCCATCTTGATTTTTTATTTTCTTTATTCAGTGATGCTTGAGCTTCTTTCCATTTCATTGGTTCTTGATCATATGCTTAATCTTTTTTAATTGCCCTTTAAAATCTGTTCCGCTCTCTTTCTTCATTACTTCTTCCCATTTTATTGTTTTCTCTTTTTTTCCTTCTCTTTTTAATGATCTTAAAGTTTGATACCCTTGATACCATCCCACAACTCATCTGATCTTAACTCTTTTATATTCCGTTTACCAAATCTATTTTTTAAATGATCTCTACTTTCAAGTGATTACAGTCAAGACTCACAGACTTGTTTTAATTTTCTTCATCTTTCATTAATTGACCGTGTACTGTCTAATAATACTGAACATTTCTGCAGCCTCTTTTTTCTATGTTTTCCACTGAAAAAATTCACATGCGCAGTCATCACTTAGATATTTTATAAAATATTTGCAATGAACATCCAAAAATTTCTCCAACAGGGTAAAAAGGGAAGCCACAGACTGGGAAAAAGTATTTGGTAATGATATGTCAGATAAGGGACTTATATCTAAAATTTATAAACTATTTGAGCACCACAACAAGATAAAGGTAAATAATCCAATAGAAAAATGGGCACAGGATATGAATAGACACTTCACCAAAGAAGACA
>NW_006399758.1:725729-726879 GCF_000299155.1 Elephantulus edwardii | reverse complement strand
CCCCTGGCCTCGTTTTCACAGCTGATATTGAGCTTCTCCAGCGGTTTTTTCCACAGATGTAATCGATCTGATTCCTGTGCATACCATCAGGTGAAATCCATGTGTATAGCCTGCGTTTATGTTTCTTATAAAACGTATTTGCAATTAATAAGTCATTGATTGTACAAAATTCAATCATTGTATCTCTTGCTTCATTTTTGTCACCAAGCCCATGTTTTCCAACTACTGATTCTTCTTCTTTGTTCCCAACTTTTGTGTTCCAGTCACCCATTATTATCAGTGCATCTTGATTGCATGTTTGATCGATCTCCAACTGTAAAAGTTGATAGAAATCATCTATTTCTTCTTCTTTGGCTCTGGTTGTTTGTGCATATATCTGAATGATAGTGGTATTCACTGGACTTCCTTGTAAGCGTATGCATATAATCCTATCACTCACAATGTTGTACTTCAAGATTGATCTAGAAATTACTTTTTTAACTATGAAAGCAACACCTTTTTTCCTCACCTTTTCGTCTCTGGAGTAATATATCATATGATCATCTGACTCAAAATACCCCATGCCAGTCCATCTCATCTCTCCAGTGCCTGTTGTTTGTTTTTACGTGCCGTCGAGTCGTTTGTGACTCATAGCAACCCTATGTACAACAGCCCTAAACCCCGCTCTATCCTGTGCCAATCGCATTGCCTCTGACACACCCATCCCAATTACCCCAGTCCCTGAATCAATGCACCTCCAGTGCCTAGTATGTCAGTATTTATTCGTTTCATTTCTTTCTTCACAATTTCTGATTTTCCTACATTCATGGTTCTCACATTCCATGTTCTAGTCACTAGTGTCTGCTTACAACTGTTCCTCTTCCTTTGTATTCCCATATTTGAAAGTTCTACCTATGTTGCCCTTTCTGTTAGTCTACGTGTATTCTGTTGTACAAAGGGTTTTCAGAGGCCTGCTATTTCAGAAGTAGATGGCCAATCCTTCTTCCTAGTCTATCTTAATCTGAATGTTTAGATTTAGAGGAGTATCTGACAGACAAGCAATATGTGGAGCAGTGAAAGATAAATCCCTCATTGTGGAGTGTCACTGCCCTTAGCCCAGTGACTTGACCCACTTATTTCCCAGCTCCACCTTCCACCAGGATACCCATTC
>NW_006399758.1:719698-725629 GCF_000299155.1 Elephantulus edwardii | reverse complement strand
TCTGTAAATGTTCATTAAAATTATTAAAAAAAAAGAAAGGAAAAAATTTGCAATGAAAATTATTTATTATACACAATTCTATTGAGAAAGATAACTAGAAATACTTTTCTCTGTATACTTTTTTATATACTTGTAATAATTCTATTAAATTAACACCCTTGGTATGAGAAGTCAGGAAATAAGGAGATGCACTGCAGTAGGAAAATCTGCAGTTAAGGAACTTTACAGATTATTGATGAGTATTGATGTCAGTTTGAGATTAAGGTTCATCTGATTTGGGCCATAGTCTTAATGATTATTAGCTATTTATCTGAGACCTGGACAGTGAATAAGGGTGATGAAAAAAAATTGACGCCTTTGAGCTGTGGTGTTGAAGAAGAACATGGTGGCCAAGAGAACAAATGGATATGTCTTGGAGAGGGTATGGCTAGAGTGTCCTTTGGAGGAAAAAATGACGAGACTTCGTCTCACATACTTTGGACATATTGCTAGGAGGTGCTATTCCTTGGAGCGGGTTGACGAAGGAGGGGAAGACCCTCAACCAGGTAGACTGAGCAATGGGTTCTTGTGTGTCAGGAAGTATGAAGATGGTACAGGATAGGACTAGGTTCAGATCTTTTGTTTATAGGATTGCTTTGAGTTGTACTCGACTTGATGGCGCCCAGCAACAACAACAACAACAACAACAACACAATAATAAATGATATCTGTATATTAAAAACTCAAACTTAAAAAATATTATAAAGAAAAATTAAGCTAAGTGCAAGTTAGGATTATGTGGATTTTTTTCCTCAGATGAGCTGCAGTTTATTGACTGGGACATAGGCAATAACAATGAACATCATGAATTTGAAGAAGGTGAGAGTCCTTTGGATATATCTGACTGTGCTTCTTGTGCAAGTAGCAGCCCATTGAAAAGTGAACAGAGACTTTCTAATTATCCCAAGGTAAGAATGAATGTTGAAGAAAATTTGGTTTTTAATGTCATTTATAATAATCATCTAGCCTTTTGGTGTTAATTTTCTGTATTACTTAAAATTCTGAGGAGACAACTGTTTTTTTACCTTTTTAGTGTAAATTATTATGTGCCTCCTTTTCTCTAAATAGCATGCTTATGTTGTTCTTCCAAACATGAATAAGTGCATCTATATCTTCTACCCATCTCCTCCCCATACTTCATTACACTTGGAGTCTAGCTTGTCCTTCTATTCTCCTAGGACAGACATACCATAATTATGGTAAGTTACCCATTGCCACCGAGTCACTTCTGACTCAGTGCAAGCTCCATGTTGTTTGAGACTGGGACTCTTAATAGGTGGATACTACCCATCATTTCCTTGTAAAATACCTTGTAGATTTGTACTGGCCACCTTTTGATTAGTAGCCCTGTATGTTATGTACTTTGCCACTAGGATTTCTTAAGGGGATCATCAGCTCAGTGTCATTTAAATTAGCTTTCCAAGGGTTCACATTAGTGTCTTCTGCATAAAAGGTGAGGTAAATGTGGAACATAATTAAAATTTATAAAACTGGTCAAATGTGGTCTGGCACAGATTGATGGAACTCTAGAAAATATGGCCCTTAGGCATATTCCACAGTACTGTCATCTTCTTCAGAATCCCAATCTTTTGAGTTTAGAATAGAACTAACCCTTGTGGCTTAGTTTTTAGCCTATAAAGTGAACATTTACAGCAGGCAGAGAAATGCTTAGATAATCAAACATGCAAGATTAAAAGAGCAGCAGCTGTCCAGGGATCCAGGGATAAAACTTAGAAAGATGGACAGGATAAAGGGAATAAGAGTCACAGGGAAGAAGTGGGAAGGATGTGGTTACATTGTGGGTATTATAATAATCATAAAATGTGTTATGAGTTATTTTTAAATTTTAATTAAAAATATATAGACACAAAAAATTGCACATAAGTGCTTATCATTAATCATAACCAACATTATCATTAAAACCTGGAAGCAACTAAGATGTTCTTCAAGAGGTAACTTGATAAAAAAAAATGTGGCTCTCCCATTAATTATTCAGTGAAAAATAAATTTCCAAGCCATGGAAAGATATGAAAGGAACAAAACGGCATATTGTTATGTTAAAGAAGACAGTCTGAAAAGGGTACATTACTGTATAATCACAACTGTAACCTGTTAGAAAAATCAAATCTTTAGAAACAATAAGCAGTTGTGTCAGTGCCTGGAAAAATGGAGAGAGGAGTAAGTAGATAATGCACAGGAGACTTTCAGGGTGATGCCACTATTCTGTATAATGCTCTAATCATGAATGCATACCATTACTCCTCTGTCAGAATCAACTGAATTAAAATATACAAGGAGTATTTAGTTAATAATAATCATGCATAGCAGTGGTTCATTTATCTTAAGAGATGCACCACAACTAATACACTGTTAATAGTAAGGGAAACTGTGTGCCAAGATTGGAGGAGGCCAAAGAGGTGGGTATGTAAAACTCACTGTTCTACAAATCTAAAACAGTAGGAAAAAAAATAAGTCTATTAATTAATTTTTATTAAAATTGGAGAAGACCCTGACTGCAGACTTTCCCAGTACATGTGTTTTGATTTCCTAATTATTGGTACAAAAGTTGTTGATTGTGGATCCAAGTAAGATGAAATCATTGACAATTTCTATTTTCTCCATCTATCCTGATGTTGCCTAGTAGCCCAGGGGTGAGAATTTTGTTTTCTTGATGTTGAGATGTAATCCATACTGAAGGCTTCAGTCCCTGCTCTTCTGCAGCAAGCGTTTCAAGACTTCCTCACTTTCAGCAAGCAAGGTTGTGTAATCTGCATAATGCAGGTTGTTAATTGAGCCTTTAATCCCAGTGCCACATTCTTCCTTATAGAGTCCACCTTCTTGAATGATTTGCTGAGCATAGAGATTGAACAGGTATGGAGAAAGGATTAAGCCTTGACGCACGTCTTTTTTTCTTTTGCTCTGTTTGCACAACAGCCTCTTGATCTAGGTATAGGTTTCACATGTGTATTCTTAAGTGTTCTGATACTTTCGTATTCTCATTCTTCTAAATGTTACCTACAATTTGTTATGATTCACATAATCAAGTGCCTTTGTTTAGTTGTTAAATCATGAGTAGACATCCTTTTAGTACTCTCTGCTTTCAGCTAAGATCCACCTGATGTCAACAATGATATCTATTGCCATGGCCTCTTCTAAATCCAGTTTGAATTTCTAGCAGTTCTCTGTATACGTACCTCTCTGTTTTTTTATATAATCTTAAGTAAGATTTTTGCTTGCCTGTGATGATGTTAATGATGTTCTAAAATTTCCACATTCTTTTGTAGCACCCTTTTTGGGAAGGAAAACAAATGTATCTCCAGGAAACCCTTCCAAATTTCTCAACATGGCCTGCTGAACACTTCTAGGGCTGCATCTGTTTGCTGAAACATGTCAGTTGTTATTCTATCAATTCCTGGCCTTATTTTGAGCTAATATGTTCAGTGAAGCTTGAACTTCATCCTTGAAATCACCATTGATTCTTGATCATGAGCTACTTCCTGAAATTTTGTGTTAAATAATTCTTTTCTACAGTGACTTGGTGTGTTCCTTTCATCTTCTTTTTTTTTTCTTCTTAAAGTTTTTGTGGGTGTACCTTCCATCTTCTTTTGATGCTTTCTGGATCATTCAGAATTCTGTCCATAGTACTCTTCAAAATTGCAACTTGAGGCTTGAATTTGGTTTTTGGTTTTTTTTCAGCTTGAGAAATGCCAAGTGAGTTCCTCTGCTTCCACCCCCATTCCTTCCACAATCCCCTTAACTGTGGCTCTTTGTGCATAAAGTTATAGTACTTCGTTTTGTCTTCTCGGGAGGCTCTTCTCAAACCTGTTCCTGAGATAGCTTTTAAATTCAGTTGGAATAAATCCAAGATCATATTTTGTTCTTCTGGATTTTTTTTCTTCTTCAGTTTCAGTTTAAACTTATTTGTCGTCAAGTTACCTTCGACTCATAGCGACCCTATGTACAACAGCTCTAAAGCCTGCCGTATCGTGAACCAGTCTCACTGTCTCCAACATACCTATGCCCATTACCCCATTTACTGTGTCATTTCATCTTATTCGGGGTCTTGCCCTTTTGCACTGTCCCTCCGCCCTTCTGAGCATGTTGTCCTTCTCTAAGGACTGGTAATTGATGATTTCTTCCACAGTTAACAACTGGCCTGGTATTGACTTTCCAACAATTATTTCCACAAATGTAGTCAATGTGATTTTTGCGCAGGCCATCAGGAGAGGTTGATGTGTAAAATTGTCGACTTTTTAATACTACTATTTTGAGTCTTCGTAATGATATCCCTGTAGAGGGCGGTAGAGACATAGCAGTGAATTTTCATAAAAGAAATTTAGGTGATCCTTGTAATTTTCATATGATTTATGAAGTAATAGCTATGTAAATACAGGCTAATAAATCCACTGCCTCTAGCTTAATTCTAATGCATAGCAATCTGTAGGACACAGTATGACTGCCAGGTAGGATTTTCAAGACTACAAAGCTTTATGTATGAAGAGTACCTAATGTTTCTCCCACAATAGCTTTGAACTGAGAACCTTTTGGTTGCCAGCTTAATGGTTTAACCAGAGCACCTTACACATGCTAATACACATGCTAATGTAGTAAGTATCAGATTTGAGAAGATTTTTGGGTTGGTTTGGTTTTTTTCCCCCTTTTTAAGAAGATTAGCAGAGTTCTGAAAGTAGATCCTATAGCGTTACAGAGTGAAAAAGTAAGTTACTAATTTTAAATGTAGATTTATTGCCATGAAATAGATGCTTTGTATTCTTCCCCGTTTTTTTTTTAAATAGCTTTGCTTATAAGGTTTGTATACATCATATTTCACACTATTCATTTACATTGTGTTTCATACAATCATTCCCATGCATCATGTTTTATAAAATTAATCACCATAGGATTATGCCCATCATTACCCTGTCTTTTCAAGTCCCCCCAGCTCTTTCCCATTTCTTTTACTCCCTCCCTCTACCCACCAAATTGTGCAACTGGTTGGTTTTGTTCAGACCCATCCTCCCCCCTCTGTTTCCACCCTTTCTTCCCTTTGGGTCTTCATACATATTTTGCTAGTTATGCTCACCAGGATGGCAGTTTCCTCCACAGACATGGAAATAGTATTTGTCCTTATAAGAGTGAGTTAGTTAACTCAGCATAATGCTCTTCAGTCTCTCCCCAGGTATGTAGTATTGTTAGGAATTGTTTTTCCTGGGTGCTTCATAGTATTCCAGTGTGTGAATGTACCACAATGAACATGGGCTTTTTCCATGTTCCTTTGTTGGTGAATAACACTGTTATGAAAATTGGTATACAAATCTCCGTTTGTGTCCCAGTTCTAATTTCCTTTGGGTATATTCCTGGTAGTAGAATAGCAGGGTCTTAACGGAGTTTCTGTGTCAAAATTTAAGAAATCACCAAACTGCCTTCCATAGTAGTTGTATCATTTTTACAATCACACCCAACAATGTATGAGTTTCCACCTCTTCACATCTTTTCCAACATTTATTGCTTGCTGCCCTTTTAAACTTTGCCACTGCCACTGGGGTGAGATGGTATCTCATTGTGGTTTTTATTTGTATCTCTTTTATTGCCAGTAATTTTCTTGAGCATTTCTTCATTGTCTCTTGTCCATCCAGATGTCTTCTCTGTGAATATTTCCATTTGTTTTGCCCATTTTGTAGTTCGGTTATCAGTCTTTTTCATCTGGAGGCCCAGGAGTATTCTGTAAAATTTTATTATGAGACACTTGTCTGAGGTGTTATTGCAAAATGTTTTTTCCACTGTCAGTAGGTTTTCTCTGCACCCTGTTAGGAAAAGTTTTTGATGAGTACAAATTTAATCTTTAGAAAGTCCCATTCATCGAATTTATCCTCTCCAGATTTTGCATTTCTG
>NW_006399758.1:706205-715758 GCF_000299155.1 Elephantulus edwardii | reverse complement strand
TGCTGTGTCCAGTGTCTCTTAAGTTTAGTTGTACTGTCTCCGAAGGGTAGGTGATGTGTCCTGTAGAACTCCTGTATAGATTGTATTTTTCTTCTTGGCCTGAGGGCCCAACCGATTTTTGGCTCCGCCTTGGGGCTTTGTACCTTAGGTGTGTCAGAAGCTGTGAGTGGCTTCTCTATTGCCTGGCCTCGACTTCTGCCCCCACAGCTTCCAGGCTCCCCGGTTGCGTGTCCTCGTTGACAGCGTACCAATTGATTTATTTCAACGACATGTGCTCAATAAGTTGTGCCAGGGAATCTGGAGGACAGCCAGCTGGCCAACTGACTGGAAAAGATCGATATTTGTTCCCATTCCAAAGAAAGGTGAACCAACAGAATGGGGAAATTATCGAACATTATCTTTGATATCACATGCAAGCAAGATTCTGCTGAAAAAGATCCAAAAACATTTGCAACAATATGTTACAGAAAACTGCCAGATGCGCAGGCTGGATTTAGAAGAGGTCGTGGAACTAGGGATATTATAGCTAATGTTAGATAGATCTTGGCAGAAAGCAGAGAATACCAGAAGAATGTCTGTCTGTGCTTCATTGACTATGCAAAGACTTTTGACTGTGAGGATCACAGTAAGCTATGGCTGACTCTGAGAAGAATGGGAATCTCAGAACATTTGATTGTGCTTATGAGAAACCTATAGTTGGACCAAGAGGCCGCCGTCAGAACAGTGCAAGGAGACACTACATGGTTCAAAATTAAATACTAGTGACATTGAATACCACATAAGTTGTAGGATGA
Source organism: Elephantulus edwardii (assembly GCF_000299155.1). Lineage (NCBI taxonomy): Eukaryota > Metazoa > Chordata > Mammalia > Macroscelidea > Macroscelididae > Elephantulus > Elephantulus edwardii. The sequence goes on along the minus strand of NW_006399758.1, from coordinate 714,964 downwards.
CATTAAGGATACTAGGGAGCTCTGGTGGCCTAGTGGCAAGAAGCTGCATTACAGTCCCAGAGGCTTGTGGTTCAAGTTCACCAGATGCTCTACTGGAGAAGGAGGGAAAATCTCCTCCTGTACCAGTCAGATCTGATTGGATGGTATACACACACACACACGATAATAAAATTTTAAAAAATCTTAAAAAAGATGTCATATATGAATAAATACCATAATCATTAGAAAGACCCAAAAAGATAGAAAAGACCAAAATGCATTCCAGCAGAGACTCTGGAACTTGCTCTTTAATGGAGAAAAGTTAAAGTAAAATAAAGAAATTGTGAAATAAGAGAATTAAATCTAGTATTTCAAAGGGCAGCATAAAATAGACAAAGTGTTATAATGAAATGTGCAAAAATCTGGAGTTTGAAAACTAAAAGAAAAGGATATATTCTGCTTTTCTCAAGCTGAAAGAATTGAAGAAATTCAAGCCTTGAATCCCAACATACACAGGAAACATCAAAAGAAGATAGAAGGGACATTCAATTACTATATGAAAGGAAATTGTTGACATTTTTAGGAAGTAGCATAGGGATAAGTACCAGTGGCACTAAAGAAAGAAGCTGCACTGAAGGCTTCAGAGAAAAAAAATAAAATAAATAATTCCCCAGGAATTGGTGGGCTATCAGTTAAAATGTTTCAGCAAACAGATTCAGTTCTGAATGTGCTCACTCATCTATGCCAAGAAATTTGGAAGATGGTTACTGGCCAACTGACTGGAAAAGCTTTGTATGCCTCTGAAAGTTGGATGTTACTTTTGAAGGTGATCCAACAGGATACATAAATTGTTGGGCGATATCATTAATATCACATACAAGTAAAATCTTTCTGAAGATAATTTTAAAAATGACTGGAGTAGCACATCTACAGAGAACTCCCAGAAATTCAAGCTGGATTCAGAAGAGGCTGTGTTGTTGTTTGTTGTTATGTGCCGTTGTCTTGAGTACCACTCATAGTGACCCTGTGAACAGCTTGTGAGCCCTGTCCTATACTGTGCCATCCTTATAATCTCTGACACACTCAAGCCATTGTTGCGGCCCCTGGGCCTAGTGTGGAGCACCAGCATACAGGATCCCGCTGAGACATCATCCTCTCCTGGAGCAGAAGCTCAGAGTCAAGGACACAGCTATTCCATTGCTAAGAATATACCCCAAGGAAAATAGAACTAGGACACATACAGATTTGTACACCTATATTCATAGCAGTGTTAGTTACAATAGCAAGAAAATAGAAACAGCCCAAATGCCCATCAACAAACAAATGGATTGAAAAATTATGGTAGATTCACACAATGGAATACTGTGCAGCACTCAAGAGCAACAATTTTGTAAACTATAACATAGAGTCTAGGGAGCATTATGCTGAGTGAATGAACTCAGTCTCATAAGGACAAATACTATATAAAGACCATTATTGTAAAAATAGAAGGATAACTAGTGATATGTGTATAAAAATCCAAAGGAGGAAGAGGAGGGCAGAAGGGCGGAGAATGGGGAGAGGGGGAATCAGTGGGATGGCAGAGTTTGGTTAGTGGAGGGAGGGGATGAAAGAATTAGAGAAGAACCAGTGGGGACCTAAAATGACAGATAAATATGGAGGAAAGATCATTGTGATTAAGTTTATAAAACACAAAGTATAGGAATGATCGTATGAAGCAGTGTGAATGAAGGAATATGTGAAATAATGTATGTGAATGAAAGATAGTGTATACCAATTTTGTATGCAAACCATTATAAAAGTGTGCATCAGGACTGTAACCTTTTTACATACCTATTCAGCACAAGAGAAGGCGGCGGCCCTGCATGAAATGGATTGACTCAGTGACTGGGACAATCAGGGTGGGTGTGTTGGACACGATGAAGGTGCACAAGATAGAGCAGGGTTCACAGCTGTTGTACTTATAAGGACACTATGATTTGCAAGCAGCTCGACGGCACTTAACAACATACGGTTTGTGTGCTGAGTGAATCATTTGAGAAGCTGGACTATATGATGAAGATTGTGGCATTAATATTGGAAGAAGACTCATCAACAACTCCTCTACATTATGCAGATGATACAACTTTGCTAGCTGAGAGTGAAGAGGACCTGAAACCTTTGTGGCAGAAAATCAAAGATTGTATCCTTCAATGTGGTTTACATCTCAACATTGTGAACAAAAATCTTCACCACCGGATTAGTAGCCAACACTGATATATAGAGAAAAGATTGAAGGTAGGCAATGATCTTATTTTACTTGAGTCCACAATCAACACCTTTGGTACCAGCCCTTAAGAAATCAAAATTTGTATTATGAAAATCTTGTGTCAGGGACCTCTTCGAAGTACAAAGAGCAGGATGTCAGTTTAAAGACTGAGGTGCACCTGATCCATGCCATGGTCTTTTTGATTACTTCTATGCATCTGAAATTAGGACAATGAATAAGGATGATAAAAGATTTAATTTTTTTAAATTATGGTATTCGAGAAGAGTAAAAATTATTCAGTGGACTGCCAAAAGAACAAACAAATCTATCTTGCACGAAGTACAACCAGAATGCTCCTTAAAGGGAAGGATGGTCAAATAGGTCTCATTATATTGTTAGAAGGGTCCAGTCCTTGGAAAAAGACATCATCCTGGAAAAAGTAGAGGACCAATAAAAGAGGAAAACTCTCAACAATTAGCGACGATGAGAATGGCACAGAATAGGGCAAGGTTTAGAGCTATTCATTGAGTCACTGTGAGTCATGAGTGACTCATTGGTACCTAACAGCAACAGTAACATTAAAGAAAAGCATCCCATAAAAAAAAACAAAAACCCAATCCCAGAGATGCATGGTTCAAATCCACCAGATGCTCTGCCGGGAAGGGAGGGACAATCTCCTCCTGTACCAGTCGGATCTGATCTGACGGTATACAGACACACATACACAAAATAATAAAAAAAAAAAACAAAAACAAAAACCAAGCAAAAAAAACCCGCGTATGTCATTTTAACTCTTTCTTCTCTTAGCTGCGGTTGCTTATATCCCTATGTTGTTGTTGTTAGGTGCCATCCAGTCTAGTATGACCCGTAGTGACCCTATGAAACAACAAATCTGAACTGTTTCTATTCCTGTGCCGTCCTCACACTTCCTGACACTCTAGAGTCCATTGCTACAGTCACCATTGTCAAACCAGCTGGTAGAGGTCTTTTTATCTTTTGCCAACCCTCTACCTTCTGAGCATCATGTCCCTCTCCAAGGAATAGCCCCTCCTAGCAACATGCCTGAAGTATGTGAGGCGAAACTTTGTCATTTTTGCCTATGAAGAGCAATCTGGCTGCAATATATCCAAGACATAATTGTTTGTTCCTTTGAAAGTTCATGGGATGTTCAGTACTCTTTTCCAGCACCACAGCTCAAAGGTATCAATTCTTCTCCTGTCACCCTTATTCATTGTCCAGTTCACCAGTGCATAGCAAGTGATTAGAAAAATGATGGCCTGAATCAGACGCACCTTAGTTTTTAAACTGACGTCATTGTTGTTATGTATCATCGAGTTGCTTGTGACTCATAGCAACCCTATGTAAAACAGCCCTAAACTCTGCTCTGTCCTGTGCCAATCGCACTGTCTCTGACACTCCCATCCCTATTACCCCAGCCACTGAATCAGTCCACCTCATAGAGGGCCTTCCCCTCCTGTGCCTGCCCTCCACCCTCCCAAGCATAATGTCCTTCTCCAAGGACAGGTCTCTCCTTACAACATGTCCAAAGTATGTTAGACAGAGCCTCAGAATCATTGCCTCCAAGGAGCTGCCCAGTTTAACACTTTACAAGATGAATCTGTTTGTTTTCCTAGCAGTCTATGGTACTCTCAATACTCTTCTCCAACACCACAACTCAAAGGCATCAATTCTCTTTCTATCCTCCTTGGTCATTGTCCAACTCTGACTTGACATTGAGCCTCAGTTCATATTGAAGGCTGCAGTCCTTGACCCTCTGCAGTAAGTGCATGAGGTCCTCCTCAGTTTCAGCGAGCAGGGTTGTGTCATCTGCATAACACAGATTGTTGATAGATTGTCCACCAATCCTAAAGCCACGCTTCTCCTCATAGAGCCCCGCCTCTCAGATAATCTGCTCTGCATACAGGTTGAAAAGTATACATACAGGTGTACACATCCCTGGTGTACACCCTTCCCAATTTTGAACCATGCAGTGTTGCCCTGCTCTGTTCTGACGACTGCCTCTTGGTCCAAGTATAGGTTTCGCATTAGCACGATTAAATGTTCTGGGATTCCCATTCTTCTCAGAGTCAGCCACAGTTTGTTAGGATCCACACAGTCAAACTCCTTTGCATAGTCAATGAAACACAGATATACATTCCTCTGGTATTCCCTGCTTTCAGCTAAGATCCATCTAACATTAGCTACAATATCCCTAGTACCTCTTCTAAACCCAGCCTGGATTTCTGGCAGTTCTCTGCTGATGTGTTGTTCCATTCGTTTTTGGATAATCTTCAGTAGATTAATAGATAACCATAAAAAAATACATACTGCGGGTTAATTTTAATTTACTTACAGCAAAATTTGAAGCCTAGGCTGACTTCTAAACATATTCTTGATTTACTTGTAAACATCAGTTTGAATAAAGATACTTAGATTACTTTTAGCATTGAATTGAGTGGAGTAAACTATATTTGGGTAGATATATATGTCATAAGTGAAAAAAAATTAAAACATATATATTTGAATTTTTTCTGTACTGCCTATCTTCATTTACTGAAAGTTCCATTTCGAATTTATGTAGAATAATTAACATTTTGAAGAATAAGTGTTTAAAAATTTATAAACATCTTACTGAGATAAAATATTTTACATTCTTTGGGTTTGTCTTTGAGTTTAGCTCATAAACATGAGAATTACAGAATTTATGTGTATGACTAATTATCTAGTGCTGCTACAACAAAACCCACAGTGACAAAAATTTATGCTTTTAACTTGTTCAGAATACTGACAATCTATATTCAGGTCATCGGCTCTAGGGGGAGTTCTCGTAACATAGTCCTTCGGGAATTGAGCTGCTTACCCAAATGTGGCATCTGTTTGGTGGTTCAAATCTGATAGCTGCTTTGTGAGAAAAGGATGAACAATTTTCTCCCTAAGAGATTTACAGCCTTTGCAAAACTGCTGTATGATCAGCTGTGATTTGGTTCATTATTGGTAGTAATTCATTGAATTGAGAGCTGTATGGGAAAGTTACCGCTTTTCAATATCTATAGATTCAGCTTTAATTGAAATATATTTATGTATCTTGGAATGAATCTTCCTTTGGGTCTCAGATTTTCACAGTACAGGGACCCTGCACCCAAAGGATACACTGTGCCCCAGGCTTTTCTTTTTTAGGGGTCCTGAGGACTCTGTGGTCTCTGCCCCCTTGTTTAATCTCATTTATATTTTAAAAACTGATTCAAAACTAGACCTGATCCTGTATATCACTTCTGCATCATTAATACATCTGCCACTATTTGCATTACTGACTTTACATTGTTTTTATTGCCATGCAGTTGAATCACCTGCCACTCAAAGTGACGCAATGAACAACATCTCTGAAACATGCTCTGTCCTGAGCCAGTCTTGCTGACTCTGAAACTCCTATCCGCATTGCCCCAGTTACTGTATCAGTCCATCTCTTTTGGGGTCTTTCTTTCTTGTGCTGTCCCTTTACCTTTCTAGACATGATGTCCTTCTCCAAGGACTGGTTATTCCTGGCCACATGCTCAAAATGTGTGAGACAGAGCCTAAGAATCCTAGCCTCCAAGAAGAAACTTGGTTTTACTCTCTCCAAGACAGACTTAGATGTTTTTTTGGTGGTTCGTGGTGTGTTCAAGACTTCTCCAACAGCACAATTCAAAGGCATTGATTCTTCTTTTGTCCTTTTTAGTCATTGTCCAGCTCTCTCATGGCAAGTAATTGTGAAGACCGTGTCATGGATCAGGCACATCTTAATCTGTAGACTAACATCATTGCTCCTCAGTACTCTGCAGGGGTCCCTGGCAGCAGATTTTCCCAGTGCAATTTGTCTTTTAATTTCCTGACTGCTGGTGCCAAGAATTTTGATTGTGGAGCTGAGCTAGCTGTAACTATTAACCACCTCAGTCTCTTCTCCATTCATCATGGTGCTGCCAGTTCGGTAACTGGTGCGAATCTTTGTCGTCTTTATGTTGTGCTTCAATCCATAGTGAAGACCATAGTCCTTGAAGACCCTCTGCAGCAGGCGCTTCAGATCCTCCTCAGTTTCAGCAAGGAAGTTATTACACAGATGAGTCTTTCTCCAATTCCTGCTCATAAAACTCAGCCTCCTGAATAATCTGTTTGAAATGGTATGAAGACGGGACGCATCCCTGACATCCTTTCCTGACTTTGAACCATGCCATGTTTCCCTGTCCTGTTTTGAGGACTGCTTCCAGGCCTGAGAATAGGTTTCTCATGAGCACAATCAAGTGTTCTGGAATTCCCTTTCTCCAAAATGTTAGACACAGTTTGTTGTGATCCACACAGCCAAATGCCTTTGCATAGTCATTGAAACAGAGATAGATATTATTCTGGTACTCTTTGACCTTTGATCCGTCTGACATTGGTGGTAATGTCTAGTTCCACAACCTCTTCTCACAACTCAGCTTGTATTTCTGGTAGTTCTCTGTTGATGTACTGTTCCAGTTATTTTTCCATCATCTTCAGCACGATTTTTCTACTGTGTTATATTATTGATATTGTTTGATAATTTCTACACTCTGTCGGGTTACATTTTTGGAATGGGAATAATGGATCTCTTTCAGTAAGTTGGCCAAGGAGTTGTCCTCCAGATTTCTTGGCAGAACCTGGTGAGTGTCATAGAAATAAATAATAACACATAGGATTATTAAATCAGGTGACAAAATGGAGAATAATATGATACTGAGATTCATAGCCTAGTCAAGTTGTTCATATATTTTCAGGAAAGCACTTTAATCTATTACAGTGTCCATTTGCTTTGATCTAGATTGTTTGATAGGTGTTTTTGTAACATGAGCTCTCTCATTTCTTCTTAAACACTGTCAATAAAAACCTCAAAACACTCATTACTGTGGAATTGGTTTTTACAGAGCAACTGTTTTTCTATGCGCTGTACACCTTCAGAAATTCAGTGGAGGTTCAGCTCTAAATTGGTTCTGACTCACTGGCAATGAATTTGCGTCTTTTGGGATTTGCTTTTAGTCTTTAAGGGAGGAGCTTACCCATCTTTCTTCATCAGAGTCTCTAGTGAATTTGAATTACTGGGAATGTGTGGCCTTTGAGCTAGCAATGCAACTTGCTATGGACTATGCCACCAGAGTACCTTCTATCATAAAGATGTCAAAGAATTAAAATTAAAAATAGAAAAGGCTTTAAGGGGAAACAAGGATTACTCATTTCTTTAGAGACCTTTGCCAGTGTAAACTGCTGAATACTTTCTGGCTGGAAGCTTTTACCTCTTAATATCAAGGATTCGTATAGATTTTCCTCAGAGCGTGAGTCAGAGAATTGATTTTGCTAAGGGTAGCAATAAACAACTGTAATTTTATAGCAAGAATGATGTTTTTGGAAAGTTGCCCTTTGGAACTGGAGACCTAAGGAAAGTATGGAAAAAAACAAAGGAAAACTTTAGTTTTGTTTTTGTTTTCCCCCTTGTGGGACATTGTAACTTACTGTTTTACTTTCTTTGTCATTTGCAATTTAGTTAACATAACCTGTGTATGGTTTGACATACCATTACTGCCTGTTAATCTAGTTGAACTATGTCACATGAGAGAACTTAACTGTGACCCATATTTTTCTTAGGGCTTTCCAAGGAAGTAAATCACACATTGTTTCTGGCTTTTCTTGCTGTTCATCTCTAGTATACCAGGTTGGCATGGTCTAGGATCATTCCTGTGCAGTGTTAGAATAACACAAGAGAAGGGCCAGAACTGTGAACTTGGAGTGCTGGCGAATGTGCACAGAAGCACTGAAAGGAGCACAAGTTAGTGAGGATGAAAATTGGTCTGAAATCTTATATATCAAACATTTCACACACACACTCTCTCTCTCTCTCTCTCTCTCTCTCTCTCTGCCTGTCAATCTTGTTATCATTATCTTTAACAATTGCCTTAAAGTCTATCTTTAGCATGGATTCAGCACTCGTTTCTGTGTGGGGATTGTTTTTTTTTTTTCTCTTGTGCCAAGAACACTATGTTCTGTTAAGTCATTCAGTGACGAAGGTTCCTGGCCTGATGCCAACCAGGGCCAAGTTCATTCAAATAAGTTTCAGTGTAGATTCTGACTCTGAATGAGGAATGCTGGACTTGTCTTTGCTTGATTCTCAGGAATTAGTTGTTTTAAAGCAAGCTTATTGAAATTTCTTGTCTTTCCAGTTTATGGTTTATTTAATCTGCAGAGTACTTTAATACTAGCATCACATTCTTGTCTAATTATTTACTTTCCATGTCTAAACTGGTAAAAGAAACAGCTCTCCTACCCACCCACATTCAGATTAACGAATAATACTGACCCTACCATCATTTCAAGATGCATTGATAATAATGGGTGACTGGAATGCAAAAGTTGGGAATAGTGAAGAAGAATCAGTAGTCGGAAAACATGGGATTGGTGACAGGAATGAGGCTGGAGATAGAATGATTGAATTTTGTAAAATCAATGACTTATTCATTGCAAATACATTTTATTTTGTTTGTGTTTTTTT
>NW_006399758.1:699770-703683 GCF_000299155.1 Elephantulus edwardii | reverse complement strand
GTTGGCGCAGGATAGAGCAGGGTTTAGGGCTGTTGTGCATAGGATTGCTATGAGTCGGAAATGACTCGACGGCACATAACAACAACAACAACAACAACCATCATTTAGCATATTGCTTTGTATCTATCTGTAAAGAAGATAATAAATTCAGAAAATGGTATTCTCTTACATTTGTGAAATAAAAATTAGCAAAAGTGAATTAAAGCAAGGAAAATGTAAGCCTTAGGAAATCTGTATACCTGTCAAGACATATCCATCTTTTTTTTTAAAGGTTTTAAGACATGTCTAACTTGAAGTATCTTATTTTTTATTCCTTGTAATCTGATCCCCTCCCCCCATCACTTGTTATCCAAGTCACTTATCTGTTTTAGCCTTTTTGCATTCAAGATTATTTATTGTCAGGGGAGCTCTGGTGGCCTAGTGGCAAGGAGCTGCAACTACAATCCCATAGGCACACGGTTCGAATCCACCAGATGCTCTGCCGGGAAAAGGAGGGACAATCTCCTCCTGTACCAGTCAGATCTGATTTGACGGCACACTCACACAAAAATAAAAAAAAAAATTTAAAAAAAAAGATTATTTATTGTCCTTCCCTTCACCCTTCACCTGGTGACATTTGTACAGTAGTTCAGTGGTCTAATGGTGGAATAGAACAAAGAAATACTGCAGGGCTTAAGGTATAGTTTATACCTGAGCATCAAGAAAACAATAATCTTCACTGCTGGGCCAATAAGCAGTCATGATAGATGGAGAGAAAATGCAAGTTGCCAAAAATTTCATTATACATGAGTACATGGTCAACACCCATAGTAGTAGCAGTTAAGAAATCAAGATGTTCTCCAGGGTCACCCATTTTGTACAGTATTTCATGAGTTCTTTGTTTTTCAGTGTTGCATAATATTTGTTGATGGCCACTTGGGCTGTTTACAACTTTTTGCTATTGTGAACAAAGCAGCAATAAACTAATAAACATGACTGGGCATATATCTGCTTGGGTGGCAGTTATGGTTTCTTTAGGGTATATTCCCAGTAGTGGAATTGCTAGGTCAAATGGTATTTCTATTTGCAACTTTTTGAGAAAATGCCACATTATGCTTAGTGGAATATTTCAGTAACAAAAGGACAAATACTGCATAATGTCACTGTTATAAAACAGGACTGACATTGGTGCTGGGGGAGATGCTAAGAAAAGAGGGGATAAATAACGTACATGGCATTAAAACAGATGAAGGAGAGAACTGTGTAAAAGGAATATATAATTAGGTATTATTGGTGTGACAGGAGTCCAGAATAAGAGCTGCATCGTAAGTGATCTGGGAATGGGGGATGATGACTGTATAACAATGAAAGAATCTTTTTTAAAAATATTAAAAAAAGCAAACTTGGGGGTTGGGGGCAGGGAAGAAAATGTGCAGCAATGAATGCATGAAAATCCAAGTTCTTATAAAGTTTATAAAACTTCCCTTAAACTCTCAATTAAGAAATAAAAAAAAAAAAAAGAAATCAAGATGTGTTGCACTGGGGAAATCTCCTGTCAGAGACCTCTCCAGAATTCTAAAGAGCAAAGGTGTCAGCTTGAAAACAAAGATTCACTTGAACCAAGTCTTCAGTTGCTGCTTATGCATCTGAAATTTGGACTGTGAATAAGGATGAGAAATAATAATTCATGCCTTTGGATTTTGATGTTAACAAAGAATACTGAATGGACTTTAAAGAACAAACAAATCAGTCTTGAAGAAAGTGCAAGCAGAGAGTGTTCCTTAGAGGCAAAGATGATGAAATTTTGTCTTACTTAACTTTGGACATGTTTTCAGGAGGGGTCAGTCCAGGGAGAGAGACATCATACATTGAAAGGTGGAGGGGTCAATGAAATAAATTGAGTACCCTCAGTGAAGTGAGTTGATACTGTGACTGCTACTGTGGGCTTGAGCAGGACAAAAGTCAGGGCAAGGTTTGGATTTGCTTTTCATATGGTCACTGTGAGTTGTAGTGGACTTTATGGCATTTAACAACAACAACAGCAGCATATTGATTGTGTGGATACTTAAGGTTTCTTTCTGTGATTGATCACAATGTCTTTTAAAATTAATAATTTATATCCAGAATCCATCTTGATGCCAGCCCTAATAGTAGGTTAATAAATAACTGTTACAAATTAGAACGATGGTAAATGGAACCTGTTATATGGCACACCATAGACACACATACACAAGCATTACTAAATAAAAATACACCCGTACACGGGTATATGCTAAATATTTATACTAAACACTTCTTACAGTAACAGTATTCGTTTCCTTTGGGCCATTTTCAGCATGACTCACATTAGCTAGAGTTTGTTTTGTTGTTGTTTTTTGTTTTTGTTTTTTTATTGTATTATTTTTACGTGTACTATCAAATCAGATCTGACTGGTACAGGAGGAGATTGACCCCTCCTTCTCCAACAGAGCATCTGGTGGATTTGAACAGCATACCTCTGGGATTGCAGTGCAGTGTCTTGCCACCAGAGCCCCCTAGCTGGAGTTTTAAAAAATGTTAGTCCAGTGAAGAAATAGTCCAAGTATCCATAAGTACAGAAATTGGTACATTAACATGATGGTATATTGTGCATCACTAAAAATGAACAAGAATTCATGAAATACTGCACAGCATGGATTAATCTAGAACAAATTATGCTGAGTGATATCAGTCACAAAAGGTCAATTAGGGGGCAATGGCGTACTCAGGCGAGGTGCAGGCAGTCTTATTTGCTGAGGACTGGTGACTTGGCAGCTTAATTAATATCTGGGAACAGACTACAACCACTAACTCCCAGCAGCGCCGAAGCCCTGCACCCCCCCATCCGCACCCTCACCCCCGCCACAGCACTGCTTCCAGGGTCACCACCTGACCACCATCCTGCGCCCCAACACTTCCAGCACATCCTGGTGGCCTCGCCACAGCCCCGCACCCCTGGTGGTGCTCCAGGGCCACTAGAGACACCTTCATGCAGCACAGAGACCTACCAACAGCCATGGACAGTTCGATTCTGAATCAGCACACAAAGGCACACCACGGATCCAGCCATCATCTGAAGCCACCAGTTGAGCTGCTATTGGACTGATCTGCCATGAGAAAGGCTGGTAGGATCCTAATTGGGTTTTCTTGGGTATTGCTGATTGTCTAGGAGAGTACCAATGGGTGAGCCCTCTGGTGGGAATTTGTCTGACCTCTCTTGGGCCACGCCAACTGCCCAGGAACGAGTGGGCCAGTGGTAATTTGTCTGAACTTTGTGGACACTGCAGACCAGCCAGAGGTTAGTGGGTTGGTAGGAATTTAACTTTGTCTTCTTGGATCCTCTTGGACCCAGGACCCTGCATGGGCAGGGACCACTGCGCAAGGGCACCTGCATAAGTGCCACTGGACATGGACCACTGAGTGAAAACCATTGGGTGGGAGATGGATAGCTAGAATTTGAATAGGGACCTCAATTGTAAGCACACCTAGACAACTGAGGTCTGAGTAAGGTTCCCCAAGTGGTTGACATGACCTTGTGATTGCCCCACCCCTGAGTATGCCCCACCACATTTGGCTCCACGCCTGTACCTACACATCTGGTTAATCAACCTGCCTTTAATCCAGAGCACCTTGACCTGTCTTACCTACAAGAGACTGCTCTCACAGGCTCTGAACTGACATTCCTCTGAAGTCAGAAGTTCAGAGAAAAACACATGTGGGGTAGCTACCCAACTGATCTCTAGAGCATTGTCTTCAGGTCAAGAACATATTAATGTCTCAAAGAAAGCAAGCTGTCCCACACAATACACAAGTGCCAAGCAAGATGTCACCCCCAAATAGTGACACAGTATCAATGGATTTCCTGAAGCCAGAAAGTCTGATGGAACTTTCTGACACAGAATTTAAAAGAACAATG
>NW_006399758.1:697149-698620 GCF_000299155.1 Elephantulus edwardii | reverse complement strand
AATAAATATCTAAGCATCAAATGAAAGACCTGTAAAAATACATAAAACAAACATTAGCAAAACTGAAAAAGGAAATAGACAACACTGTTATAATACTTGGAGACTTCAATATACCCCTCTCAAGAAAAGATAGAACTACCAGAAAGAAACTCAACAAAGATACTGAAGAATTAAACCATACGATAAACCAACTTGACCTCATAGATATTTATAGGCTAATGCACACACATACACACACACACACACACACACACCCAGTATACCTTCTTTTCCAGTGTGGAGAACGTTCTCCAGAATAGATCACATTCTAGGTCACAAGGCAAATATCAATAAATTAAAAAACATAGAAATAATACAAAGCATCGTTTCAGACCATAATGCTACAAAATTAGAAATTAATAATAAGAAGATAAAGGAGAAAAAAAACCCGCATATATTTGGAAGCTGAACAACTTGGTTGAACATGACTGGGTACTAGAAGAAATTAAAAAATGAAATTAAAAGGTGTCTTGAAACAAATGACAATGAAAGCACCACTTACCAAAACCTCTGGGAAACAGTCAAGGCAGTAATCAGAGGTCAATTTATAGCACTAAGCAAACACATCAAAAGGCAAGAAAAATTGACCATTGACTCTCTAACTCAGCATCTTCAGCACATTGAAAAAGAACAGCAAGAAATCCCGACACCCTCTAAAAAAATGGAAATTATATAAATTAGAGCAGAAATAAATGAAATAGAAAATCGAAAAAGAGTTGAAACTGTCAACAAAACAAGGAGTTGGTTCTTTGAAAATGTTAATAAAATCAACAAACCATTAGCAAAACTCACAAAAGAAAAGAAAGAGAAGGCACAAATAATGCCAATAAGAGATGAATCAGGCAACATCACAACAGAACCAACTAAAATAAAAAAGCTAACAGTTATGAAAATTATACTCAAGCAGATATGAAAACCTAGAGGCAATGGACAAATACTTAGAAATGCACAACCTACCTAAACTAATAGAAACTGAAATTGAACATCTGAACAGACCCATTACAAAAGAAGAAATTGAAAAGGCAATACAACAATTTCAGACTGAAAAACCACTGGACCAGATGATTTTACAAGTGAATTTTATCAAACATTCAGAGAACTGTCACCAATTCTACATAACTATTTCAGGAAATAGAGAAAAATGGAATTCTCCCAGATTCATTCTATGAAGCAAACATATCCTTGATACCAGACCCAGGGAAGGACACCACCAAAATAGAAAACTTTAGGCCAGTATCTCTTACAAACATAGATGCAAAAATCCTTAATAAAATACTGGTCAATAGAATTCAATGATACATCAAAGAAATAATTCACCATGACCAAGTGGGATTTATAACCGGTATGCAAGGATGGTTCAACATAAGGAAAATAATCAATGTAATTCATCACATTAACAAAGCAAAGAAAAAGAACCACATGATCCTATCAA
>NW_006399758.1:694759-696370 GCF_000299155.1 Elephantulus edwardii | reverse complement strand
GGCACTGGGTTCAGGGTCAATTCTGGAGTAAAACTAAGTGTTGAGGTTACCTATAGGATAGGGAGCAAATCTAGAGAGAACAAACTTGTGAGTTACAAATAGAAGGGCTTTGAGGGTGTTGCTTTCAGATTTACTAGGGGAGAGGGTGGCAGAAGGTGGCCTAGATAACATTCTCTGGATACTGTAGGCATTCTTTTTTTATTTTTTTCCTTCCCCACCCAGGGGCCAGATGGCACAATCTGGGGACTGAGGAGCTCACCCTGAGGGCCACGACGGCTCGCCCCTAACCGGGGGCCGAGGGTAGCCTGCCCCGGGCAGAGGGCCGCGATGGCTCGCCCCAAGCTGGGGGTGAATTTCAGTAATCTTTTAAGTTTCTGTTAATAGTTTTATTTTCAAGTCTTTGTGTGAGGTATGTGCCTTTCACTGAAGAAAGATTACAATATCTATACTAATTCTGGTGTCTTGAATTTTATGTTACTTTTTGGATTTTAAGCACAGTTTTAAAAATAGTATTTTTATGGATTTAATCATAAAAGATTCTGCAAGTATATTCTTGAGATGGTGAGTAACGCGGCTGTGAATTGATATACAGATGTGTCTCAGTTCTAATTTCCTTCGGGTATATTCCAAGCTGTGGAATACCTGGGTTATTCGGAGTTTCTGTTTTCAGTTTTTTGAGGAAGCACCAAACTGCCTTCCAGAGTGGTTGTTCCATTTTACAATCCCACCAACAATGTAATAAGAGTTCTCACCTCTCCACATCCTCTCTAACATTTATTACTTGTCTAACCTGCTAACCTTTGCCATTGCTACTGGGGTGAGATGGTATCTCATTGCGGTTTTGATTTGCCTCTCTCTTATTGCCAGTGATTTTGAGCATTACTTTATCTTGTCTGTTAGTGTGTATATATTCCTCTGTGAAAAGTCTTTCCATGTCTTCAGCCCAAATGTCCGAACACAACAGAATGGATTGAGAAATTGTGGTACATTCACACAATGGGATACTATGAAGTACTCAAGAGCCATGATTTCGAAAAATACTACATACATTGGGAGAGACTGGATAGCTTTATGCTGAGTGAACAAACTCAGTTTCATAAGGAAAAATACTACATAAGACCATTATTGTAAAAATAGAAGGATAACTAGTAAAACATGCATGGAGATACAAGGGGTGGGGGGGAAGAGGTGAGAACAGAAGGGTGAGGATGTATAGGGGCAAAATCACAGGGTTTCACAGTTTGGTTTATTGAGGGAGTAACGGAAATGGGAAAGATAAGGTGAGGACCTGAAAAGACAAGGTAATATTGGGCATAGTCCAATGGTGATTAATTTTATAAAATGGAATGAATAAGAATGATTGTATGAAATACAATGTGAAGGAAGAATAGTGTGAAACACAATGTATATGAACTTTGTAAGGAAACCAAGGTGGTTCTTGTTGTTGTTGTATGCCATCAAGTCACCTGTGACTCATAGAAACCCTATCTACAATAGCCCTAAACCCTGCTCTATCCTGCGCCAATCTTACTGTCTCTGACACACCTACCTACATTACCCCACTCACTGAATCAATCCATCTCATCGAGGGTCTTCCTCTCTTGTGCTCTC
>NW_006399758.1:682822-694194 GCF_000299155.1 Elephantulus edwardii | reverse complement strand
TACAAATATTAAAAGAATTCTTGAAATTTTTATTTATCTTTATTTTTCAGATAAATTCTACTGAAATTTTGGAGTATTCATCAGATAGTGGAAAAGAAGATGATACAGAAAATATCTTATTTATTGATTCAGAATCTCCTCACAAATGCAATATAAATTTTGCATCCAATTCAAAGCAAGTTTTAGAGAACCCAGAACCCTGGATGAAATCTACAGAGACCATTTTGTGTACACCCCCAAAAAAGATCAATAAGTTTCCTAGGCCTCCAGAAGATTCTGCTAAGAAGAAGAAGCCTATAAGGTTTAATTATGTTTTTTTATTTTTTTCCATTTTCATGCAGTTTTTTTCTTTTCTTTAAAACCTAGCGTAATACTGCGAATATAAAAAAGTGAGGAAAAATATACTCATAGAGTATAGGAATCTAGGAAGGTTAACAGGGAAGAGAAGAAGGGAGGAGAGGGGAGCAAAATTTAATAAATAGCTATTATGCTATACAAAAGTCTTATTAGAAATTGTGATTGATTAATTAGTAATTGAAATTAACAATAAAATGCCTGTGAATGAATAACCAATATGATTTGTGAAATAAATTTTTGAAAATTTATAGTCTAGGAAACGCTTCAGGATAGTTGTATTCTCTCTTATAGAGAGAGTCACTATGAGTCAGAATTTACTTTAGGGGACACAACTTATGTGAGAGAAATTTCTCTACTTGTCATGAGTTAGTTAGAAATTAATCCTAACTTGCTTTAAAGATTTACTTGGAAGAGGTTTAAAAAAAATTGTAAGAGGTATCCTGTGAAAAAGAATATTCTGGCCTGAAATGGAAAAGAATATCCAGTAACTAAATTGTTATTATTAAATTACTTGTTTGGAAAAAAAAAATGACAGCATATAATTCTGAGTTCAGTAAGCATTTAACAAAAGCTTAGCTTCTTAAAATGATTTATAGAATTTTTTTTATTCGAATTCAGTGTTCACTCTTTAACTTAGAATAAGCATGTTGTTATTGTTATGTGCCGTCGAGTCATTTGTGACTCATAGCAACCCTATGTACAACAGCCCTAAAGCCTGCTCTATCCTGTGCCAGTTGCATTGCCTCTGACACACCCATCCTGATTACCCCAGTCACTGAATCAATCCACCTCACAGAGGGTCTTCCCCTCCTGCGCTGTCCCGCCACCCTACCAAGCATGATGTTCCTCTCCAAGGACTTGTCTCTCCTTACAACATGTCCAAAGTATGTCAGACGAAGCCCCAGAATCCTTGCCTCCAAGGGGTAGCCTGGTTTAACCCTCTCCAGGATGAATCTGTTTGTTTTCTTGGCAGTCCATGGTACATTCAATACTCTTCTCCAGCACCACAGCTCAAAGGCATCAATTCTCCTTCTATCCTCCCTAGTCATTGTCCAACTCTCTGATGCATAAAAAGTGATTGCGAAGACCATGGCCTGTATCAGGCGCATCTTAGTCTCCAGAGAGACACCGTTGCTCTTGAGTACTTTAGAGAGGTCCCTAACAGCAGACTTTCCCATCGCAATACGTTTTTTGATTTCCTGGCTACTGGTGCCAAGAGTGTTGACCGTAGAGCCAAGCAAACTGAAGCTGTGAACAATCTCAATCTCTTCGCCATCCATCCTGATGCTATCAATTGGTCCAGTGGTGAGAATCTTTGTCTTCTTGACATTGAGTCTCAGTCCATATTGAAGGCTGCAGTCCTTGACCCTCTGCAGCAAGTGCGTGAGATCCTCCTCAGTTTCAGCAAGCAGGGTTGTGTCATCTGCATAACGCAGATTGTTAATAGATCTTCCACCAATCCTGACGCCACACTTCTCCTCATAGAGCCCAGCCTCTTGGATAATCTGTGCATACAGATTGAAAAGGTATAGAGATAGGACACATCCCTGGTGCACACCCTTCCCAATACATGACAATTTTTCTTAATGGGAATTTGTTTGGTTTATTAATCTCTTTTGAATATTAGTGTTCCAGGTGATGAGTTAAATAATAGAAACAAATCATGGTTCTTTTTCTGTAATCATTTAAAGGAGAAAATAGAAATCAATATAGACCAATGCAATTGACTGTGAAGACAAATGATAGAAATGCAAAAAAGTCAAGAGCAGAGTGATATGCACAAGACTCAGATTGATGTGTATATGGAGAAGTAGAGGGACATCCATGTTTGTAGAATGTCAGGTTTGAGGAAAGATTACAAAGCTGGAGTATAGGAATTGGATCCTGCAGAGGAAAGTAGCACTTGAAAATTTAATTTAACATGTTGCCTCACACTTTTAAATTGACGACCATGCTTAGAAACACATTTTGCTGTCATTTGTGGTAACGTGTTAAGCACTTTTAATTTATTATATAAGAAAAAGATATCCTGCTCATGTGTAATACAAGAACTCTTTGCTTTTAAATCAAAACAGTAAAAAATATAATGAAATATGTAAAGAACTTAAGTTAGAAAGTCAAAAGAAAAGAACACTTTTGGGATTTTTAAAGCTGAAAGAACTGAAAAACAAATTGAAACCTCAAGTTGTAATGCTGTAATATGTCTTTGAGAAAAATCTTGAATGAAGCGGGAAGCATCAGAAGATGGAAAGGGAAAAACAGTGCTTACAAAATTTATAAGTAAACTATTATAAAATAAAAATTTTATTTCAAAAGAAAAAAAGATGGAAAGAGTACACAGAGTCACTGTACCAGAACGAATTGGTGAGCAATAAAACATTTCAGGAAGTAGCATATAATGAAGAACTAAAGGTAATGATGGAAGAAGTTCAAGCTACATTGAAAGTCTTGGCCAGAATTAAAGCCCTAGGAATTGATGGAATAACAGTTGAAATGTCTTAATAAACAGATGCATCCTGGACATGGTCACTAGTCTGTGCTAAGAAATTTGCCTAGAAAATACCCATATTTGTTACTATCCCCTTAGAAAAGTAATCCAACAGATCATGGGAATTATCAGTCAATATCATTAATGTTACATGCAATTAAAATCTTTCTGAAAGTTATTTAAAAATCATTAAAGCAGCACACTGACAGGGAACAGTCAGAAATACAAACTGGATTTAGAAGAGGTTGTGACAGGAAGAATATCGTTGTTAATGCTGATGTGAGATAGATCCTGGCTTAAAACAGGAAACACAAGAAAAATGTTTAAGTGTATTTTGTTGACTGCAAAAGCATTTTACTTTGTGGATCATAAATTATGGATAACATTTATAAGAATAGGAGTTCTAGAACTTAATTGTGCTCATGCAAACCTACAGAGACCAAGAACCTGTTGTCTGAACGGAGGGGGGCGGGGAACAGCATGGTTTAAAATTATGAGGTTTGTGTCTAGGTAGTGTCCTTTCTTAATACCTTTTCAGTATGTGTGCTGAACGAAGCCGTACTGAACAGTAGTTCGTTTGAACTAAATGAAGAAGAATGTGGCATCAGGAATGGGGACTCATCCACAACCTGCATAGGGCAGATTATTACTTGCAGAAAATTAACAAGAGTTAAAACAAAACTTGCTGCAGAAGATTAGAGACCACAACCTTCAACATGGATTATATCTCAAGACTAGGTAAACAAAACTCACCACTGGACCAATAGGTAATTATCTTGATAGGTGCAGAAAAGATTCAAGCTGTCAAAGATTTCATTTTACTTGGATCTACAATTAACAGTCATGGTAGTAGCATTAAGAAGTCAAGTGATGTGGATCTCTGTTCTTTGATCAACAGAAAGCCCTCTTTCCTTGTGCAGCCTCAACCATATCCCTGAAGGATGATGGTGAAGGCTGCACTGGACTCCTGGTCAACAGGGCTGCTTTTAACTCTGGCAAAATGGATGGTTTTGCCATCAGTAACCCTTTCATTGACCAGCTTCTTGGACTTTATGTTTCAGTATGATTCCACTCATGGCAAGTTCAGTGACACTGTCAAGACTGTGAATGGGAAGCTTGTCATCAATGAGAAAGCTATCACAATCTTCCAGGAGTGAGATCCTGCCATCATCAAGTGGGGTGTTACTGTTGTTGAGTGTGCTGTGGAGTACACAGGTGTCTTCACAACCTTGGAGAAAGCTGAGATTTACCTGCAGGATGGTACCAAGTGAATAATCATCTCTGCTTCTTCTGCTAATGCCCCCATGTCTCTGATGGCTGTGAACCATAAGAAGTATGACAGCTCTCTCAAGATTGTCACCTGTGTCTCCTGCATCTCCAACTTCTTGCTTGGACCCGTTGGCCAAGGTCATCCATGACAACTTTGGCATCATAGAAGGACTCATGACCACAGTTCATGCCTTCACTGCCTCTCAGAAGACTTTAGATGGCCTCCTCTATAGAGCTGTGGTGTGATGGCCAAGGAGCTGCCCAGAGCATCATGCCTGTGTCTGCTGTACTGCCAAGGCCATGGGCCAGATCATCGCTGAGCTGAATTGGAAACTTACTGGCATGGCTTTCCATGTCCCCACCTCCCTTGTGTCAGTCAAGAATCTGACCTGCCATCTGGAGAAAGCTGACAAATATAATGACATCAAAAAAGTAGGAAAGCAGACATTAAAAGGACCCCTAAAGGGCATCCTGAGATACACTGAAGACCAGATTGTCCTCTGTGACTTTAACAGTGACACCAGCTTTTCCACCTTTGATGCTGAGATTGGCATTGCACTGAACAACCACTTTGTCAAACTCATTTCCTGATACGACAGTGAATTTGGCTACAGCAACAGGGTGGTTAACCTGATGGTTCACATGACCTTCAAAAATAAGAGCCCCTTGGACCACCAGTCCCAACAATAACACTAGAAGAAAGAGACCCTCAGGTGCTGAGGAGTCCTTGCCCCAGCCCAATCCCCACATAGAGAATCTCACATCCATGATTCAGTTTCTATCCAGTCCCACAGAGAAAGGGGGGGGGGCTGAGAGGGTCCTTCTTGTCATGTACCTTCAATAAAGTATGTTGTTGTTGTTGTTGTTATGTGCTGTTGAGTCAACTGTGACTCATAGCAACCCTGTGTACAGCAGCTCTGAAGCCTGCTCTATCCTGAGCCAGTCTTGCTGACTCTGACACACTGCCCCATTGTCTCAGTTACTGAGTCAATCCATCTCATCCAGGATCTTCCTCTCCTGCACTATCCCTCCACCCTTCTGAGCATGACGTTCTTCTCTAAGGATCAGTCCCTTCTGGCCATGTTCCCAGAGTATGTGCCACAGAGCTTCAAAATAGTAGCCTCCAAGGAAAAACTTGGTTTTACCCTATCCAAGACAGACCTGTTTGTTTTCTTGGAAGTCCATGGTATGTTCACGATTGTTCTCCAGCAACACACCTGAAAGGCATAAATTCTTTTGTCATCCTTTGTCATAGTGTACTCAGCTAAAAAATAGAAATCAAAATATGTGTTCTATTAGGAAAATCTGTCAAAGACCTCTCCAAAATTCTAAATAAGGATGATGGTTTAAAGATTAAGGTGCACCTCACCCAAGCCATGGACTTTTTAGTTACTTCCTGTACAGTGGAACATTTGTTAGTGAATAATGACAGAAGAACAATTAGTGCCTCTGAATTAATAGTTTTGGACAAGAGTACTGAATATCTAGTGGACAGCCAAAAGAACAAACCTGTTTTTGAGAAAGTATAACCAGAATGCTCCTTAGATGTTGAAAGTTGGCTTCTTAACCTGTGAGCATGTTGTCAGGAGGAGAAAAACAAAAAAAAAAAAAAAATGCATCATGCTGGGAAAGGTGGAAGGTTAAAGAAAGAGAAGACCCTCAATACTGACTGTAAAAAACATATCAGAGCATATCAGAGATGGTGAGGATAATGCAGGATAGGACAAGATTCCTGTCTGTTGTTCCTGAGGTCACTATTAATCGTAGTTAACTTTATCATACTTAACTACACACCTAATCATAGTCAACATTATGATAGGTAAAGAAAGGATTGAAGCTGTCAGTGATTTCATCTTTCTTATGTCAACAGTTAACATCTTTGGTACCAGCAGGCAAGAAGTCAGGATACATCTTACATTGGGCAAGTCTGCTGTCAGGGAACTCTCCAAAATAATGAAGAGTGAGGATTTCGGTTTGAAGACTAAGGTGTTCCTGATTTAGGCCATGGTCTTCTCAATCACATGCTACATATCAGAAAGCTGGAAAATTAATAAGGATGACAGAAGAAGAATTGAGGCCTTTGAGTTGTGGTACTGGAGAAGAGTACTGAACATCCCATGGACTGCCAAAAGAACAAATAGATAGGTCTTTGGAAAAGTGCAGCCAGAGTGCTACTTGAAGCCTAAGATGGCAAAGCTTCATCTCTCATACTTTGGACATGTACAGAGGCGAGGTTATTCCTTGTTAAAGGACATCATGTTTGGGAATATGAAGTGCCAATGAAGGAGAGGAAGATGCTCAATGAGATGGATTGACATGGTGACTTCAGCAATGGGCTCTTCTAGTATTATCAGAAGGGCTTCCTTCTAGAATTGCTTCTACTTTACTTATTAGAGAATAATAGTATTAGGACAATTACTCATTCTATTGTTAGTCTTTGTATTTTCAGTCTTCTGCTCCTTGATTGCAGAGGCTTCCATCACTTTTGTTCCCTGTTTTCCAGAACATGAAGCATTTCTTGGTTCACAGATGGCCCTTGATAGGACAACACTTTTTCAATTGAATGACAACAATTTAATCAACAGGATAGCTAGATGTCTTTTATCAGCACTCCTCTGAGTCAGGTGTGTCAGAGCTAGTGAGGATGGCGCAGGATAGAGCAGAGCTCAGGTCAGCTGTTCATAGGTTTACTATGAGTCTTATTTGACAACACCTAACAACAACAACATAGGAAGAAGTACCACAAGGCAAAAGTAAGTAGTATAGGGTTTGAAGGAAAAAGTTTCAATGGAAAGAGTAAACACGATGATTAAGAGCATCAACAAATACATACATACATACATACATACATACATACATACATACATACATACATACAACATCAACTCAACAAACCCAGCTCACTGCTGTAGAGTTGCAACAGACTCATACTTGATCCTCTAATGAGCTTTCAGAAGCTGTAAATAGCACAGGAGGAGATGCCTGTCTTTCTCGTGAGAAGCTGTTTGTTGGCTTGATCCACCAGAGTACTGTGGCCTTTGTGGTAACAGCCCAACTCCCTATGAACTACACCACTAGAGCTCCCTTAATGAAGAGTACAGGTTCTGGAATCAATGTATTGTGTCAGCTGTGAACAAAAAGTAAGATGAAAACTGAGAGATGCCAATGGATTTGACATCCCGAAGTCTTTGTTAAGGCAATTTTAGTAGAATACAGGGGAGTAGGACTCTTGTAGTAGCACAAGCAATGCGTGAAACGTGAGAGATAGGGGCCATCTCTGCAGCCCATTCTTTTGAAAAGATTGGGTTAGAAAGTAGGAGAGAGGAGGTGGAAATAGTAGCTGATAACAGTTGCTTGAAAGAAATCAGGGCTTAAATACATTTGTGAGTAAAAGAGATATACTTCAAGAATGAGAGGAGTTACTGGGAGGAGAGAGAGATTGGAAATAATTGCTTTGCCAGTGTTCTGGAAAGTTAGGAGGATTGAGAAGATAAGCACATCCTGAGATCCTAAGAGAAGAGTATTCTAAGTAGACAGATTGGTTGTAAGATCTGGGGAATTGGAGGAAGCAAACTCAGTTGTTCATAACTATTCACCGTATTTCTTTTCATAAAATAAAACCTAAGGTCTTATGCCTGAGTGAAGAAGTTGGCATTTCACAATCAAAATTGATATTTGAACACTCTCAGAAGTATTCAGAGGAGTGCTGACAAAAGATATTTGGATACCTTATTATTAAATTGTTGCCATTCGGTTAAAGAAAAGTGTTTTCCTATCAAGGGCCTTCTGTGAAGGAATGCTTCATGTTCTGGAGTGAGAACAGTGAACAAAAGTGATGGAAGCCTCTGTGGTCATGGAGCAGAAGACTGACAATAGAACAATAAGTAAATTAGAAGCAATACTAGACGGAAGCAATAGTATAGAGGAAAGGTGGATAGAGAATGGTCCATAATAAAGGAGCACATTTCATTTTTAAACAGTAGTCTCAGGGAAATGTCTCAAAAGGTGACTGTTATGATTGAATTGTGTGCTCAAAACACCGTCGTACTTGTTGCTAACATGAAGTCATTTGGAGGGTAATTCCTAGTGTAAACTCTGATGTTGAGGACGACAGCAGTGGTGGTGGCTTTCTGGCAGCTCAGGACTGAAGTGCAAGTATTAAAGTCACCATGATTATTCAGAGGCTCTTCAAATTTTCCCTGTCATTTGATCAGCAGTCTCAGCCCATTTGCAGAGGAACATTGGTGGTACAGCAGTGGCATTTAATAAAGAACTTGATCCTATACAGAAACTTTTTTGTGGACAAGATTAGAGAATACAAGTCCAAACAACAGGCATCTGGAGGACCTGTTGATGTTGGCCCAGAATACCAGCAAGATTTGGAGAAGGATCTTTTTAAGCTTAAGCAAATGCATGGTAAGGGTAAAGCAGACATGAATGCCTTCCCTACATTCAAATTTGAAGATCCTAAATTTGAAGCTGTGGAAAAAGCTCAGTCCTGAAGCATTATGTAAAATTATTCATGTAATTTGTTATGGATTGATTGTACAATTAAACAGTAGTATCAAACATATTATTTCACAATTGTCAAAAAGCAGTAGATCCAATTCTCTTATTTGAATATACTGTTCTGAAAGAGTTCTAGAAGACTGTATTTCCTGACTGCAGCTCTGAACTAAAAATTTATTTGCTTGCTTGCCTAGATGTTGAGTTGATCAGGAAATCCTCCAGGTTGTGACACATAACCATCTCTTTGTCAGTAGCATCTAACAAAGTATATAACATGTTGTTGTTAGGTGCCATCTAGTCAAGTACAACCCAGAGCGACATTATGAACAACAGATTTGAAACCTGTTCTTTTTCTGTGCCGTTCTTACACTTCCAACACCCGGAGCCCATTGTGACAGTAACAGTGTCAATCCACCTGAATGATGGTCTCCCTCTCTTTTGTTGACTCTCCGCCTTGCCAAGTATGATGGTCCTCTCCGAAGAACAGCCCCTTGTAGCAACATGCTCACAGTATATGAGATGAAGCTTCACCATCTTTGCTTCCCAGAAGCACTCTGACTGCACTTTCTCCAAGACATATTTCTTTGTTCTTTTGGCAGTTCTTGGGGTATTCAAGACTCCTCTCACACCACATCCCAAAGGCATGAATTTTTCTGTTATCCTTATTCTCAGATGCATAGCAAGTGATAGAAAAACCATCACCTGAATCAGATGCACCTTAGTCTGCAAACTGTGTATAGCATGTTGTTGTTTGTTGCTATGTGCCGTCCAGTCACTTGCGACTCATAGCAACCCTATGTACAACAGCCCTAAATTCTGCTCTGTCCTGTGCCCATCTCATTGTCTCCAACACACCCACCCTGATTACTCCAGTCGCTGAATCAGTCCACCTCATAGAGGGCCTTCCCCTCCTGCGCTGTCCCTCCACCCTCCCAAGCATGATGTCCCTCTCCAAGGACTGATCCCTCCTTGCAACATGTCCAGAGTATGTCAGACGAAGCCTCAGAATCCTTGTCTCCAAGGAGCAGCCTGGTTTAACCCTCTCTAGGATGAAACTGTTTTCTTAGCAGTCTGTGGTATCCTCAACACTCTTCTCCAACACCAGAGCTCAAAGGCATAAATTCTCCTTCTACCCTTCCTAGTCATTGTCCAACTCTCTGACACATAACAACTGATTGCAAAGACCATGGCTTGTTACCAGATGCACCTTAGTCTCTAGAGTGATACCATTGCTCTTCGGCACTTTGGAGAGGTCGCTAACAGCATACTTTCCCATGGAAATACGTCATTTAATTTCCTGGCTGCTGGTGCCAAGAGTGTTGACTGTAGAGCCAAGCAAACTAAAGCTGTGAACAATCTCAGTCTCTTCACCATCCATCCTGATGCTACCAGTTGGTCCAGTGGTGAGAATCTTTGTTTTCTTGATATTGAGCCTCAATCCATATTGAAGGCTGTAGTCCTTGACCCTCTGCAGAAAGTGCTTCAGGTCCTCCTCACTTTCAGCAAATAGGTTTGTGTCATCTGCATAATGTAGATTGTTAATAGATCTTCCACCAATCCTGACGCCACATTTCTCCTCATAGAGCCCAGCCTCCCAGATAATCTGCTCTGCATACAGGTTGAAAAGGTATGGAGACACATCCCTGGCATACACCGTTCCCAATTTTGAACCATGCAGTGTTTCCTCGCTCTATTCTGATGACTGCCTCCTGGTCCAAGTATAGGTTTTGTATTCGCACAATCAAGTGTATAGCATGTAGCCGTTAATAAATGTTTACTGAATATATGATCTGATAACAAATAGAAAGACAATTAAACTGACTAGCCCATTGGCTATACTTCTAAGTATTAGAAACTGAGCCTCTAAGAATTTTTTTTACCTAAACTATTTACCAAAGATGATAAAGTATGTAATAGCAAGTGGTTATAATTCTTTGTTTCTGTATTTATCTCTGTTTGAAAGGGTTAAATTTTGAAATTTATCTTTTAACTAAATTTCATATATTTAAACAGAGGTGGGCTAGCAGAAAGATTAAGTGAACTACAGAATCGAGAGAGATCTGCCATTTCCTTTTGGAGACACCAATGTGCTGCTTATCAAAAGACACTTAAAGGTAAGGCTTCTGTAAATATAGGCTGTGGATAAAGAATATGTCATACATTAAGTATTTTTATTTTAAAATGTGAAGTTTATCTTCAGTATTTTCGAGGAATTCTGGTGGCCTAGTGTTAACAACGGCAAGCAGATTGAATCCTCCAGCTACTTTGAGGGAGAAAGATGGGCAGTCTTCTTCCATGCAATTAATTGCCTCTAAAAACCTGCTGGAGGTTCAGCAGTGAGTTTGTTCTAACTTGGCAATACATGAAAACACAACAAGGCTCATACTAAGAAATTGTTTTAAAAGTTGTGTTAGTTCTCACGGTGTTATTAATGATCCCCTTACCCCACTCACAGAGAAGTACTTGACACAGTACTTCCAGCAGTGAGCTCAAGCATGTCAGAGATGATGCGGATGACAGCATAAGATAGGACAGGGTTCAGTCTGTTGTTCATAGGGTGGCTATGAATCTTCTTCAACTCAGTGGCACCTAATCACAACACCACTCATGGATATAGGGAGTGCTTATGGCTTAGTGGTAAGGAGTTGCATTACTAACCCAAAGACACACCGTTCCAGTCTATCAGTTGGTTTTTGTTTTGTTTTTATTATTATTATTATTAATTTTAATAGACATTTACAGAAGTTTT
>NW_006399758.1:680966-682572 GCF_000299155.1 Elephantulus edwardii | reverse complement strand
TACAATATACATAATTTATCCAGTTTTTTCTGTCATACCCGAACTCTGATGTCAGACCCATTCTACAGCAGTGGCACCATGCAATATTTGTCCCTTAGTGACTGAGATTCTATCAGTTGTTTTATGGGAGAAAGATGGGCAGCATTTTTCTGCGCAATTTGCTGCTTCTGAAAACCCCACTGGAATGTCAGCTACTGGATGTTTCAACTCGACAGAACATGACAACAAATTCACAGAAACAGACATATTATTGAAGATCTGAGTTAGAGAGTTTTATGTTGTTAATTATTGTTGTTGTTAAAGTTCTGTCTAGTTAAGTACAACTCATAGCAAACCTATTAACAATAGGATCTATCCTGCGCCTTCCTGACAGACAAGAGCCCATTGAAACTGTCACATGTCAGTCCACCTGGTTGAAATTCTTCTTCTTTGCCCACCCACCACCCTTCCCAGCATCATGTCCTTCTCCAAGGAATAGCCCTTCCTAGGAACATACCAAAATATGTGAGGCAAAGCCTTGTAATTATTGACTCCAAAGAGCTCTTTAGCTGCACCCTCTCCAAGAACAAGAGAGTTTTATATAGGACATTGTCAATTTTAAAAATAGAATTTTTATTTAATACTAGTTTATTCACAAAGTTTGTATACCTTGTTTTTCACACCAGATCTTTCCCATTTCCCTTACACACCCCTTCCTCCACCAATTATACAACCCTGTGATTAAACACCCTCCCACCCCCTGCACATCCTCACCCCTCTGTTCCCTTCTTCCCTCCTTTGGATCATCATACATGTAAAATAATGGGCTTATCCAGTATTTGTCCTTTTGAGACTGAGTTAGTTCACTTAGCTTTTATTTCTTTCCAGGCCCTCCCAAGGCTAAGTACTGATTTACAAAATCATTGCCCTACATGCTACATAGTATTCCATTGTGTGAATATACCATAATTTCTTAATCAGTTCGATTATGGTTGGACATTTAGGCTGTTTCCATGTTCTTGTGATGGTGAAAAATGCTACTGTGAACACTGGTGTACAAGTTTCCATTTGTGCCCTGTTCTCATTTTCTCAGGGTATATTCCAAGTAGTGAAATATCTGGGTCATATGGAATTTCTATGTTCAGCTTTCTGAGGAAACACTATATTGCCTTCCAGAATGGTTGTACCATTTTACAATCTCATCAACAGTGTGTAAGAGTTCCTGTCTCTGCTCTGTGTCTCCAACATTCATTACTTGCTCTTCTGTTAAACTTTGCCACTGCTACTGGAGTGAGATGGTATTTCATTGTGATTTGATTTGCATCTCTCTTCTTGCCAGTGATTAAAGTAGCAGGATATAAGATCAATATCCAAAATTCAATGAGATTCCTCTACAGTAACAAAGAAAACTAAGAGAAGAAAACAAAGAAAGTACCATTTATGGTAGCCAACCACAAATTAAGATACTTGGGAGTGAACATAATTATTGTTGTTGTTATGTGCCATCGAGTCGCTTGTGACTCATAACGACCCTATGTACAAGAGCCCTAAACACCGTTCTATTCTGTGCCAACCTCGCTGTCTCAAACACATTCATTCCCACCACTCCACTCACAGAATCAATCCA
>NW_006399758.1:678462-679996 GCF_000299155.1 Elephantulus edwardii | reverse complement strand
ATTCTTTGCTTTCTGCTAAGATCCATCTTACATTAGCTATAATATCCCTAGTACTTCAACCTCTTCTAAATCCAGCCTGCATATCTGGCAGTTCTCTGTTGACATGTTGTTCCAAATGTTTTTGGATAATTTTCAGCAGAATCTTGCTTGCTTGTGATATCAATGATATTGTTCGATAATTTCCATACTCTTGGTTCACCTTTCTTTGGAATGGGAACAAATAACAATCTCTTCCAGTCAGCTGGCTGTCCTCCAGATTTCCTGGCACAACCTAGTGAGCACATGCAGGGTAGCATCTATTTGTTGAAATAAATCAATTGGTATGCAGTCAACTCCTGGAGCCTTGTATTTTTTGCCAGTTCCTTTATAGCTACTTGAACTTCCTCCATCACCATAGGTTCTTGCTCATATGTTATTTCATTAAATTCCTCTGTGTCAGCCAATTCCTTCTAATACAGTGACTGTGTACTCCTTCCGTCTTCTTTTTATACACCCCAGATCATTCAACATTCAACATTCTACCCAAACTATCCTTAAGTATTCCCACCCGTGGCTTGAATTTGTTTTTCAACTCCTTCAGCTGAAGAAAACGCTGAGCGAGTCCAGCCCTTTTGATTTTCTGACTCCAGCTCTCTGCACATTTCATTATAGTATCTTGCTTTGTTGTCCTGAGCTGCCTTTTGAAATTTTCTATTCAGCTCTTTGATTTCTTCCTTTAGCTTTGGCTTCTCGGCACTCTAATGCAATACTCAGAGTCTCATCTGACATCCATCTTGGTCTTTTCTTCTTCTTTAGCCTAATTAGAGACACAAAATACCTGTACATAGAAAACTACAGAACATTTCTGCAAGACACAGTGTTGTGGTTTTGTACCTTAGAGTCAGAACTGACCCGTAGCTGACCCTCTGACACAGTTAATAGCATGGGAGGAGATTGGCCATCCTTCTCCTGCAGAGCATCTGGTGGCCTAGGACCAGATGACTTCGGGATTGCAGCACAGCTTCTTTCCACTGGACTACCATTTCCTTTCCTGCAAGACACAATACAAGACCTAAACAAATGCAAAAATGTACCCTGTTCATGAATAGGAGGACTCAATATTGTAAAAATTACAATCCTATCAAAAATAATCTACATGTTCAATGCAATCCCAATCCAGATACCAAATTCATTATTCAAAGAGATTGAAAGGGAAACTGTCTGGTTTATTTGGAGACGCAAGAAACACCGAGTAAGCAAAGTACTTCTGAAAAACAAAAATTGGGAGGCATTGCTCTCCCTGATCTCAAAACCTTAAACAGCATGGTACTGGTAAAATGACAGGCACATAGACCAATGGAACAGAATTGAGAACACAGAAATGGACCCATCTATCTATGATAAGATTAGAACAACCACTTGGACAACTGATGGGAAGAGGTCTATATTTGTTCCCATCCCAAAGAAGGGCAACCCAACTGAGTGTGGAAAGTACAGAACAGTATCATTGATTTCACATGCAAGCAAGATTCTACTGAAGATTATCCAAAAACGA
>NW_006399758.1:673902-677540 GCF_000299155.1 Elephantulus edwardii | reverse complement strand
AAACCAGGCTACCCCTTGGAGGCAAGGATTCTGGGGCTTCGTCTGACATACTTTGGACATGTTGTAAGGAGAGACAGGTCCTTGGAGAGAGACATCATGCTTGGTAGGGTGGCGGGACAGCGCAGGAGGGGAAGACCCTCTATGAGGTGGATTGATTCAGTGACTGGGGTAATCGGGATTGGTGTGTCAGAGGCGATTGGCATAGGATAGAGCAGGGTTTAGGGCTGTTGTATATAGGGTCACTGTGAGTTGCAAACCACTCGACCGCACATAACAACAACAACAACAATATTATCTTCTAACAACCAATGATACTTGATGTTGTATTGTTTATAGGACTAAAATTTGTTCCCTGGAAATATTATATATCTACATAGTCTTCATATTTTCCCACTTTCCTGTCTCTTTACTTTTGCATTTGAAGATTTGGTATTTTCTTAATGTTCTTTCGTCTGTTGGAGACACCCCCCCCCCTTTATGTTCTACTTACAGAACTGTTTTGATATGACATGTTCCCTGAGCTTAAGATTAATTGTAACTGTCTTCATTTCTCCCTCATTTTTGAATGACAGCTTCGCTGGGTCAAGAACTTTTGTTTCAAGAATGCTTTAGTTCAGTATTTAATATTTATTGCTCCATTGTATTTTGGCTTGTAGTGTTTCTGGTGGAGACAGCACATTCTGTTGCCACTTTCAGGACTTGATTTGATTATCTGGAATTCCATTATTAGAATGTGAGAGAGGTAGGCCTCACTGTATTTCTTGTTTGCAGTTTTGTGTAGCTTTCTATATAAAAAGATCATTGTTCTCTCTTGAGGTATGGGAAATTCTCTGTGTTTGCTGGACAAATCATCTGTGCAGTTTTTAGTATCTTGGAGTTCTGGAAATTCAACAATTCCAATGTTTAATTTCTTAATTGACTACATTGCTTATGTTTGACTTTGTCTGCTGTCCTTTCTTTTATTTCTCTTTACTTGATTTAACTAAATTCAGTTTTTCTTTATTGTCTCATTTGTTCCTTAATTTTCTTCCTAGTTTTAGCTTGTTTTCTCTGTGTTGTTTTATTTTCTTCAAATGTATTTTATACTGTTTGTTTAGAAATCTCCAATCTTTTTTCTTATTGGTTTGGTTACAAAGTTAGTATACTTTGTGTTTTACACTATTCTTCATTCACATTGTGTTTCTTTTAATCATTCTCATGCCTTATGTTCTATAAAATCAGTCACCATTGGATCTTACCCATCATTTACCATGTCTTTTCACCTGGGTCCTTCCCATTTCCTTCCCCCCTCCTTCTACCCAGCAAACTGTGGTTTTGCCCTTACCTATAATTTAATGGTGCATTCACACTATGGAATACTGTGGAACAGTGAAAAACAGTGACGAATTTGTGAGCCACCACTCAACATGGATGAATAAACAAGACCTTACGTGAGTGAAATAAGTCTGTTATAAGGAACAAAAACTATGTGAGACCAGTATTATATAAAAACCTAGAAAAAGATACACATACAGAGAGAATCAGTATAGAATGATTAATAGGGAGGGAAGTTTGGACAATAGACAACTATTTCATAGATAACAGGCACTGTTTTGGAATGAGTGAGGAGAAGGACAATAAGTAATGAATAGAAAGAAGATCAGACATTGTACATCTCCAGTCTTTTACATTATCTTGCCCTCCTTGAAAACTTTCTTCAAATTTTCCATGCCTTACAATTGTTGAACAGAAGTTATTTTGATAATTTGAAGTTTGTGTGAAACTTGAAGTTCTAAGTTTTCTGATCTTTAAGTGGATGATAGTTGATAGATTTAATTCTACTAACTTGTCCTAAGTTTCATTAGAAGGCTCCTGTCCTTATGTTTTTGTTTATCCATGCTTAGTCAATAATTCTGTCTGAAGATTTACCTGCTGTTTTCACTTCTATCTTCCTGTCACAGCTTTTGGTTGGTTTTGCCCTTTGAGGACCATTCTGGCTGGTTCTCTTTAAGGTGTTCGAGTTTGCTGGTGTATTAGCATCCTTCTCTCTTTCATGTGTTTGGCTGTAGCTCAGACTGCACTGTTGGGTCTGAGTTCCTTCCTTTCCTTGTTTAGAATTGGTTTTTCTTCTTTGACAGATTAGTCAAGCTTAGGAGTTTTCCACTGACAATACAAGTAGGAAGAATTTGTGATGCTTAGTGCATTTGTCTTTACCCCAGAGGCTACCTTCATGCTGTCCCCGGTGTCAAATTGTGGCCAGTGATTTTTCCCTACTTTGTTAATGTAGATGTATTACTTTTGGTCTGTGATTTGTCACTAAATTTGGGTCCTGTTATTATGGTTGTTGTGTATGATTGAGTCAGAAGAGAATCTTA
Organism: Elephantulus edwardii; assembly: GCF_000299155.1. Taxonomy (NCBI): domain Eukaryota; kingdom Metazoa; phylum Chordata; class Mammalia; order Macroscelidea; family Macroscelididae; genus Elephantulus; species Elephantulus edwardii. Next base: position 675,186 of record NW_006399758.1, on the reverse strand, counting down.
CTTAACCAGTGAGTTTTCAGAAACAGTATAATCACATGGGAAGATATTGCCTATCTTTCTCCCTGCTAGTAGAGCAGCTTGTAGATTAGAGCCATGTGTCTTTGGGTTAACAGTACATTTCTTTACCAGTAGACCACCAGAGTCCCCGCAAGAGTTAACAGCACTCTTTTAGCACCTTGACATCGCTGTGAACCCAACTGTAGTGAACCAGCTCTCATGGCTAACCTGTGCAATCTTAACTGGACCATGTCTTCCTCAGTTTAACTCCTGTCCCATGTTCTTTATTGAAGGTGTTGCCCATCCTTGTCCGAAAATGGCCACTAAATCTCAGCAGCGAAAATTCTCTCAACTTCTGTGTTGATTCATGTCTTTCGTTCCCTTGTATTTTATAGCTTGATTTTTCAGTTCTGTCACTGCTGTCCAAGGCTCAGAGATTTCAGTCTCTGAATATTTTTGTTTTTAATTGAATCATTGTAGAAGACAAATCAGAACAGCTGTTTATTTTGCCACATTTCTCTTAACCATATGACTTCTTAGAAGTTGTTTTCTGTGTGATTTTTTTAATAGCACTTTAATTCTATTTTAACTTAAGAATATTGTCTGCAGTGCAATGGAAAAAACTGTTTTAAATGAAGAGATATTTTGTAAAGAAGAAACACACTTTGCGGATAAACAGGAATGAGCGGATCAGTCAAATCAATATACATATCAGAAAATCTAGTCTCTTCTCCTCTTTGAAATTGTAACCTGTAATTACCTCCTAAGATTTTGTTTTGCATTAACTGTGCTGAGTAGTTTGATGCCTTTTTCTTACTTGGAATTCTCCCCCTCCCCCTTTTCTTTTTTTAAAAAAGTCTCCTTTTTGCTATGCTGGAAATTATGGAATCTTTTTTCAAAGGAGTCAATTTAGAGGGTCTCCTAGGGTCTGAGGTGCTCCAACTGACTGTGTATTACACTCTACTAGAAAGAATGATGACCATTCAGATTATATGGTCAGGTTTCTGTAATTTTGTTGTTGGGTTGGGTTTTTTTAAACAATTGATTTTCCAATTTCTCCTTCATACTTTGAATTTTTTGTGGCTTGCGGATATTTTAAAATGAGTGAAAAGAAAAAAAATACAATAAAGAAGTGAAAGCATTGTGTACAGCTTTGTAAGTAGTTGTGGTTCAGAAATGTCCTTGTTCATCATTTCCAGATGACTGAAAATTTTATAGGGAGCATGCATTTTAAATAATAAGTAAGTATGCTTTTTATAAGAAAAGGATACAAACTTTTTATAGGAT
>NW_006399758.1:665464-673587 GCF_000299155.1 Elephantulus edwardii | reverse complement strand
TCAGCATAATGTCCTCCAGGGTCACCCATTTTGAATAATATTGCATGAGTTCCTTGTTTTTCAATGCAGCATAATATTCCATTGTGTGAATAAACCAGAGGTTTTTTTTTAAAAAAAAATTATTATTTTTGTGTGCGTGTACCGTCAAATCAGATCTGACTGATACAGGAGGAGATTGTCCCTCCTTTCCCGGCAGAGCATCCGGTGGATTCAAACCGTAATATACCAGAGCTTTTCTATCCATTCATTTGTTGATGGAGGATTTAACTTTTTTGTTTGTTTGTTTTCATTTTTTTTTTATTTTTTTTACAGAGGTTTTGGATTTCCATTCATTCATTGCTGCAAGGAGGATTTAACTTTTAAAAAATCTGATCTAGATCTCCTTCTTGGAGCTTCTGAGTTTTATTCTGAAATTATCTACAAAATTAATATAGTGACAATTTATAGCACTTCCCCAGAAAGTAAAATTTTTATTTAACAAGTATTAATAATACAGTTATTCAACAGAGATAGACATACTGGAATTCTCAATATTTGGGAATAGTTAGACATAATTCTTATTGTTCAAAAGACATAATGTGCAAGGAAATGTAATTCAGCTCTTAACTATACATTTATGGATAAAACAGTGATATAGTAACAATGTATATTTTATTCTGGAATGTGTTATTTGTAGCTATCTTTTAAATCACAATTTAATTTTTGCTTTTTGAATACATACCAAGCACAGTTGAAGTAAACGAGTTAGTATAAAGCATCATGTTTAGATGCTGAGTGAAATATCTCAGTCACAAAGGGACAAATGCTATATGGTGCCACTGTTGTAGAATGAGGCTGACATCGAGGTGGGGGTAAGACTGAGAAAAACTGGATAAATTATGTCTACTGCATTGAAGTCTGTGAGGGAGAGAATAGTTTAAAAGTATTATATTTTAGGGCATTATGTTTATTATAAGAGTACGGAATGAGGGTTGCAGAGTGGATTATATTTGGGGTGAGGGTGGGGTTGGGGGGTGTGCGGGTCAAATTGTGTACCAATGAAGGAGTTTTTCTTTTGCTTTTCAAGGAGAGGAGCAAACGGGGGTCGGGGGGTATGGAGGTGGGGTGGGTGGAGAGAAAAGTGCAACAATGAATGAATGGAATTCCAGAAAAAAGAAAAAGAAAAAGAAAGCATCATGTTTAGTAATGAAATAAAGATTAGAAAAGTAATTTCGTAAATTTTTACATAAACTTATATTCAGGTTCAGAGAGTTCATACTTATTTACTGGTTTTAATCCAAGTATGACATAGAGTTCTTGGTATAATCCAGAAAATTATTACTTTTATGTGTAAAAATCTCTCATTGTGGGATACAGTAATGAAATGAAGGGAAGTGATCAACTCTGCAAGTTTCAAAGGGGAAGTTGAAGTTGGAGAGAAGTTCAGTGGGAAGATAGTGCTGGCATACTTTCTTAAAGTATTGTTTAGTTTCTTTTTTACTTCATTATAGATATAATTTGAAATTCATATAGTAGTGTAATATTATTTGAAAATAGAGCAGTAGGAAGTACTGGTTAGCAAAGGACTTTTTTTCTATAGAATTCAAAATTGTTCTGTTTAATTTATTGGCTAGCCACTCAAAGGTTTAAGTAGCTGTCATTAAAAAGCTATGTTTAGCAACAATGAATGAATGGAATTCCAAAATCTCTGTAGATGTTCATTGAAATGAAAAATAAATAAATAAATTAATAAAAAAGCTATGTTTAAGAAATTCACTATGAACATGATTAACATATTCTTTATGAACATAAAAGCTTAATAAAATAATAAACTGGGAAGTCAGTTATAGCAAGGCTATTGTGAATAATTATTAGATCTGTCAGTGTGTTAAAAACTGCTAGTATTTTATACCTTTTACCACAAAAGGGGGGAGCTCTTGTGGCCTAGATTGTAGAGAGTTGTGACCTTAACTCGAAGGCAGCACCTCTGACAGTTCAAATCCAACAACAGCTCCACTGGAGAAAGATGGACAGTATCCTACCATGTGATTTACAGCCTCTGAAAAACAGCTGGAGAATCAGGTATGAGTTGGTTTAGGTTTCTGAGGTTGCAGATTTTAAAGGGAGGAAATTGCCCATCTTTTTTTCCTGTGGAGCTGTTGGTAGATTCAAACTGCTATAGAAGTATAGCATTTTCGGTTAATAGCAAAACATACTTTGGACTAAACCACTAGAGCACCATGCCATTGTTCTCTACTTCTCTCTCTCTCCTCTTTCGAATCCCACAGCGCATCAATGTATGCTGTTGCCTCTGCCTTGAAGAATACTCAAAATAATTTGTGTCCTACAGAATTCTTCTCGAAACTCAAGCTACTCTCCTGTCTCCTGTGTCTTTGTAATCCTCTCCTCACTGATTTTTCTGTTTCTTTCTTTAAGTTTTTTTGTTGCCCTCATTGAATAAGTTATTTCTCAATGGTTTCTCAGTAGCCCTCAGAGAAAAAAAAATCCCAAAGCCATATGGTGATATCAAAGCTGTTTCTTCACTATATGACAGAAGTTATACTATTTTATTCCATTTACCACATGTACCTCATACCAGCTTGAGATATCTTTCAAAGCCACCAGATACTCTGCCGGGGAAGGAGGGACAATCTCCTCCTGTACCAGTCAGATCTGATTTGACGGTACACTCACACAAAAATAATAAAATATTTAAAAAAAAGGATACCTGTAATTAGTTCTAGGCAGAACACTAATGGGTTTACTACCAAAAAAAACAGGATGAACTTTCTAGGGGGGAGAAATAAGAATTTCTAATGATAATTTGGGGGTTCAGGGCTTCTTTTTCTTTTGGCATTTGGAAAACCTAATTGAGCATGCTGTTGTTCTGTACCATAGAGTTGGAACTGACCCATAACTGACCTCCAGCAGGTTTTCAGAGGCAGTTGATCACAGAGTGCCCATCCTTCTTCCGAGTAGTAGTTGTTGGTGGCCTTGAACTGCATGCTTTTGAGATTGCAGTGCAGCTTCTTGCCACTAGGCTAAATCAAATCATTTGACTTGGACCTTAAGCATATTTTCATTAAAATATTACCATAGCCCACTACTTAGTGAGCTCTAGTTGCCTGGTGGTAAGAACTTGTGCTACAATTCCAAAGGCATACAAATAATGGACAGTCCCTTTCCATGTGATTTACTGCCTCCAAAAACCTTCTGGAAGTCTGATATGGGTCAGTTCCAAGTTGATACCACATAACAACAATACAGTAACAGTACACTAATTAGACGTTGTTGATGTGTACCATCGAGTCAAAACTGACACATAGCTGACCCTCTGGTGGGTTTTCAGAGGCAGTAAATTTCACAGCAGGAGATTAACCTTCTTTTTCCCATGGAGCAGCTGGCAGATTGGAACCACATGCCTTTAGGATGACAGTGCAGCTTCTTGCCACTAGGCCATTATGTTTATATAATACATAATGAAAGAACTGTGGTAGTCTAGTGGTTAAGGAGTTGTGCTGCCAACCCAAAGGCAGGTGGTTCAGATTCACCAGCTGCTCCACAGGAGAAAGATGGGCGGTTTCCTCTTATGGGATTTACAGCTGTTGAAAACCTACTGGAGGGTCAGCTATGCTTAACTTCCACCCTCATGATACATAACTACTACAACAGCAGTATATAATCATGTATGTAAATATTCCCATTTGTTAACTCTGCGAGCCATAGCTATAAGAAAGAAACTTAACATAAGCTTTAGAACATATTGTGAACCAATACTGACATGAAAGCACCCAACAATATAAATTATAGGATACACTAGGACTCCCTAGTTAGTGCAGAGAGCTCTTGTACTCAGTACCTTGTCAAAATGACTTTGGAGAACACTCAGAGGTGCATTGATGGAAAGGCCTGGAAATCTACTTTTGAAAAGTTAGCCATTAAAAACCCTGTGGAATACAATCATAGTCTGATACACACAGGGTCCCTATGAGTCAGAGTAAGCATGACACCAACTGATACTGGTATGACTATACTCTTAAACACAAACTAGGATTAGAATTCAAATTGTGTGACATATTCTAGAGAAAATCGTTGAAAGGAGCACAGACCCATCTTCACTTCAAAAAGCTGTGAGTTCCTAGATACTGTCATAAGTGAATTCTTGTTGGGCGCCAACTATGACATAATGATTACAAGAACAATGGATGTGAACCCTATCCAGTGCCATCTTCATCATCTCTGATGTACCTGAGCCCATTGTTAGTGTCACTGTGTCATTCCAACTCATGGAGGATCTCCTTCTCTTCTGATGACCCTACAGTTTTCCAAGCCTGGTATCTTTTTCTAAGGACTGGCCCCTCCTAACAACATGGCCACAATATGTGAGATGCAGCTTCACTATCCTTGCCTCTAAGAAAATAGAGGATTTCTAATAAGGTTGGGGGAAAATACTTTGGGCATATTGTCAGGAGGAGTGAGGAGTGGACAATTCTTGGAGAATGATATCATGCTTGGAAGGATAGAAGAAGGTCACCTCAAGAGAGAAAGACCCTCAACAAGAGGGATTGACACAATGACTTTGGCAGTGAGGTCAGGTATCGGAGATGGTGAGTTTGGCTCAGGATAGGGGAAAGTTCAAAGCCATTGTTTATAGGGTACCTAGGAGTTGTTCACCCAGTGGCATATAACAACAATAGTAAGATAGAAAAACTGAGAAGTAAAGACAATAATATCAAGATAGAATGGACTGATTGAAATGTGAGGCAGTATTCATAAATTATTGGTCTACCTCAGAAAATTACTAAATTATAAGGACTTACTGTTATTAGGTGCTTTCAATTCAAGTGTGACTCAATAATCCTACAAACAACAGATCTGGACCCTTTCCTATCCTGTATCATCTTTGACACTCTTAGCTGCAGTCAGTGTGTTAATCCATCTTGTCGAGGGTATTTTTCTTTTTTGCTGACCTATCCTTCCAAGCATGAATGCCCCTTTACAAGGAATAACCCTCCCAGCAACATGCCCAAAGTATATAGTGCAAAGCTTTGCCATCTTTACCTTTAAAACCATGACCACACTTTCTTCAAGACATACCTGTTTGTTCTTTTGACAGTCTCTGGGATGTTCAGTACTCTTCTACAACACCTTAATTTAAAGGGGTTATTTCTTCTTCTGTTGTCCTTATGTATTTTCCAGCTCTCAGATACATAGCAAGTGATTGAAAAGACAGTGGCATTGTCTAGGTATATGCTAGTCTTTAAAGAGACATCATTGTTCCTTAGTACTTTGATGACATCCCTGACTGCAAACTTGACCAATACAGTATGTCTTTAGATTTCTTGACTACTGGTACCAAGGGCATTGATTGTGGATCCAAGTAAGGTGAATTTGTTGGCAATTTATCTTTTCTCCATCTGTCATGATATTCCCTGTTGGCCAAGTAGTAATGTTTTTTGTCTTGAAGTTGAGATGTACCCATACTGAAAGCTGTAGTCTTTGATCTTCTGCAGCAAGGATTTCAAGTCCTCCTCTCTTTCAGCAAGTGAAGTTGTGTCATGTGTATAACATAGGTTATTAATGGTTGTTAATAAATTTTTTCTGATCTTGAAGCCACATTGATCTTCATAAAGTCCAACTTCTTGAATGATTTGCTTAGCATACACAGTGAATACGTATGGAGAAAAGATACAGTTCTGATGCGACACCGTTCTTGATTATACACCATGCAGTGTTTCCTTGCTCTGTTGGATAACAGCCTTTTGGCCTAGGTATAGATTTTTGTATGATCATAATTAAGTATTCTGGGATTCCTTTATAGTTTGTTATTACCCATACAGTCAAATGCCTTTGTATCATCAATAGACAATCTCTTTATACTATCTGCTTTCAGCAGTGATATCCTTGGTGCCATGGCTTCTTCTAAACCCAGCTTGAACTTCTGACAGTTCTCTTTCAGTGTACTGTTGTCACTGTTTTGAATGTACAAGAACTTAGTAAACACAAAATCAGCAATAGAGAAAATGAAAGGCAAATTTGATAATAAAATCAACTCATAACAAAAAAATATAAGACTGAAATTTGCAACAACTACAAAAGAATGACAATTAAAAGTTCATACTAATCGTTATTTGTTGTTATTGTCATTGAGTTAACTGCAACTCATAGTGACCCTGTGAACCAACCCTACCCTATCCTGTACCATCCTCATCATCTCTGACACACTTAAGCCTGCTGTTACAGTCACTGTGTTAATCTATCTCATTGAAAGTCTTCCTCTCCTTTGCTGACGTTTGATCACTCCAAACATAATGTCCTTTTCCAAAAGCTGGGCCTTCCTAAAAACATGCCCAGAGCAGGAGAAATGAAGTTTCACTGTCTTTGTGTCCAAGGAGCACACTGGCTGCATCTTATTCCAAGAATATTTATCCTCTTGGCAGTCCATGGGATATTCAACACTCCACAACTCAAAGGTAACAGTTTTTCTTCTATCATTGTTCAATTTTAAGATGCATAGCAAGAAAAGATCATGTTTTAGATCAGTTTCACCACAATCTTCAAGCTGATATGTTAGCTCTTCAACACTTTTAGAGAGGTCCCTGACAGCAGACTTTCTCAATGCAATACATCTTTTGATTTCCTAGCTGTTGGTGCCAGGGGGTGAGGGGGAAGGAGGTAATTGTGCAACATTGAAGGAATGAAAATCTAACTTATCTGTAAATGTTTATTAAAATCACAGTTTAAATAAATTTTATTTTAAAAATAATGAGTATTGATTTTGGATTCAAGCAAGATAAAAATCATTAACAAGTAATGTCTCTCCTTCGTCTATCATGATGCTGTCTGTTGACCCTATGGTGAAGAATTTTGTTTTCTTGATATGGAGATGTAGCTCATTTTGAAGACTGTAGTCTAATCCTGTGCAGCTAGTGCTTTTAGTCCTCTTTAGTTTCAACAAACAAGATTATGTCATCTGCATAATACAGGTTGTTGATGACTCTTCTCTGATCCTGATGCCACATTCTTCTTCAGAGAGTTAAAGGATTTGTTCTGTATACAGATAGAATATGTGTGGAGAAAGCATATAGCCCTCTAACATGCCTTTCCTGAAATATCTTTTTTTTTCCTTTCTGTTGTTATGTACTGTCGGATCAGAACAAATCCATAGCTAACCCTCTAGTGCATTTTCAGAGGCAGTTAATTGCTCAAGAGTAGACTGCCCATCCCTCTCCCACGGAGCAGATGGTAGATTTGAGCTGTGTGCCTTTGGTATTGCAGCACAATTTCTTGCCACTAGGCCTCTAGAACTTCCTAATTAGTTAGATTAATGTAGTTGCATTAAATATAGCATTCAAGCAAAAGGAAGTGGCAGAATGTATAAGAAAATGGATTAATATGTTATTTACAGGCTCTCTATCTTAGACACAAAGACAAATTAAAAGATCAAAGGATCGAAAAATTATAGTATGCCAGTGGCAACCAAAAAGGAGCACAAGTGGTACTACTATTTTCTGATGAAATAGGCTTACAAAAAATCTAAATCTGCATATGGGACAAGGAAGGTGTCATATCATGATTAAAGGGTCATTCCATTAAGAGGACATAAGCATTTGGTCTAGTGGCAAGAAGTTGTGCTGTAATCCCAAAGGCACACCATTTCAAGGCTGCCACCTACTCTGCCAGAGAAGAATAGACATTCTCCTCCCATGTGACTAACTGCCTCTGAAAACCTACAGTAACTTATGGATTGGTTCCAGACTCAAGAGGACACAACAATAACACCAAGTTCAAGCTGCTTTGAAGGAAATAGCAAAAAATAGGGCCTCAGGAATAGATGGTATACCAGTTGACATATTTCAGCTAACATAAGCTGCCCTGGACGTGCTCACCAGGTTGTGTTGTGCCAAGAAATCTGGAGAACAACCACTTGGCCAACTGACTGGAAGAGATCTATATTGGTTCCCATCCCAAAGAAGGGTAACCCAACAGAGTGTGGAAACTATAGAACAATCTCATTAATTTCACATGCAAGCAAGATTCTACTGAAGATTATCCAAAAACGACTGGAACAACACATCAGCAGAGAATTGCCAGAAGTCCAGGCTGGTTTTAGAAGGGGTCGTGGTACTAGGGATATTGTAGCT
>NW_006399758.1:642971-665029 GCF_000299155.1 Elephantulus edwardii | reverse complement strand
AAAGATTCTCACCACTCGACCAATTGGCAGCATCAGGATGGATGGTGAAGAGATTGAGATTGTACACAGCTTTAGTTTGCTTGGCTCCACCGTCAACACTCTCAGCAACAGTAGCCAGGAAATTAAAAGACGTATTGTGATGGGAAAGTCTGCTGTTAGGGCCCTCTCCAAAGTACTGAAGAGCAATGGTGTCTCTCTGGAGACTACGGTGTGTCTGATACAGGCCATGGTCTTTGCAATCACTTGTTATGCATCAGAGAGTTGGACAATGACCAAGGAGGATAGAAGGAAAATTGATGCCTTTGAGCTGTGGTGGTGGAGAAGAATATTGAGAATACCATGGACTGCTAGGAAAACAAACAGATTCATCCTGGAAAGGGTGAAACTGGATGGCTCCTTGGATGCAAGGATTCTGAGGCTCCATCTAACATACTTTGAACATCATTTTACAAATATAAAAATAATGCAGACTATCTTCTTAAATCACAACAATTAAAACAAGAAATTAATAATTGGAAAATCAAGGTACAAGGAAATCATACACTTAGAAATATGAATACCAAATACCTAGCTAAAAACTTCTGGATAACAGAAGAAATAAAATTTTAGATAAAGCAATTGCTAAAAATAAATGAGAATAAAAACTCAACATACTAAAATCATTAGGACACAAAAAAAGATATACTTAGTGGCAGATTTATGGCAATAAATTCATGCTTCAGAAATTAAAATAGAAGCTTTGAGTTAATTTTTCTCGATGGCAAACTGTTTGTGTGTGTCCTCAGCAAAATTGTAGCCAAAAGAATCAAATGTCTTTGTTGTGTACTGTTGAGATGGAACCAACCTATAGCCGAATTTCTAGCCAGTTTTCAGAGGCATCTAATTGCACAGTAGGAGATTGCTCATCCTTTTCCCACAGAACAGCCGGTGAATTCGAGCCATGTGCTTTCAGGATTACAGTGTAGCTTCTTGCTACGAGGCCATCAGAGCTCCCTTTTAGAATCCAATACCATAAAAAAATACATCACATCCAAATGGGAGTCATACCTGGTGTGCAAGGATGGTTTAATATTAGAAAAATATCAGTATTATTTACAATTTAAAATTTAAAAAAGATGAGGACATCACGTGATCATATCAATCTATTAAAAAGAAGCATTTCATAAAGTCTGTGATGGTTAAAGTTTTATGTGAATTTGGCTTCCTACAATGTTATTACTTCCTTGATTAGATCTACAGTTCTTCACCACTAAACCACAGCTTTTACAAGAAATACTTTTCCATCTAACCAGCTGACCTTTAGTCTCTAGCCTGCTATCTGACCCATGGATGTGGAAATTGCCTTCCGCTAGTACTTGTTGAAAGCAGGAGTGGCATCCACTTCCTAACCAGCATGCCTCTGGAAACACTATGAATTTTTATAAATGTCGATAATTGTAGAGGGGCTTCAGGGCTTTTGTTTACACATGGTTGCTATGAGTCGTGCTCAACTCAAAGGCAATCAACAAGAAGTTGTTATTGTTGTTGTTAAGTGCCGTCGAGTCACAGGTGACTCATAGTGACCCCATGAAGGAGAGTCCTCAACACTTGGGTGTCTCTCATCCTCTCCAGGTTCATAGGGTTTCCAGAGGCAATCTATTACAGAAGTGGATGCCACTCCTCCTTCCAAGTTTGTTTTAATCGGGGAGCTCCACCCCAATCTCTGTCCACATTGGGTAACCAGCCATTAACGCATTTGACACACCAGTGTTACAGTATTCAGCCTCACAGCAACCACAAGTTATCGCTGTATGGCAACTTGTACAACAGGGCTATGTCTGAGAGGAATGTCTGAACAAAAACAATGAAAGACAGGCCCGAGGGCTGCAGATTAAAAGTCACCCACCTTCGGCTTGGTAGTATCATCGCCTTCTGTCCACTGGGCCAGCTTATCTCTCTATCTTAACAAGAAGTACTTGAGCTATTTCCTAGAGATAAACTTCTGTCTCTATATCTATACAAGAAAACAAAAATATTCACCACTGGGCCAATAGGCATAATCATGATAGAAAAAAGATTGACGTTTTACTTGGATCTACAATCAACACAAAAGGTAATGTTGTTGTTATGTGCCGTTGAGTCGAATGCCACTCATAGCGACCCTATTCACAACAGCCCTAAACTCTGTTCTGTCCGGTGCTAATCTCATTGTCTCCAACACACTCATGTCGATTACCCCAGTCACCGAATCAATCCACCTCCTATAGGGCCCTCCCCTCCTGCGCCTGCCCTCCACCCTCCCAAGCATGATGTCCTTCTCCAAGGACCGGTCTCTTCTTACAACATGACCAAAGTATGTCAGACAAAGCCTCAGAATCCTTTCATCCAAGGAGCAGCCCGGTTTAACCCTCTCCAGGAAGAATCTGTTTGTTTTCTTAGCAGTCCATGGCATTCTCAGCACTCTTCTCCAACACCAAAGCTCAAAAGCATCAATTCTCCTTCTGTCCTCCCCAGTCATTGTCCAACTCTCTGATGCAAAACAAGTGATTACAGAGACCATGGCCTGTGTCAGACGCACCGTAGTCTCCAGAGAGACACCGTTGCTCTTGAGTACTTTAGAGAGGTCCCTAACAGCAGACTTTCCCATCGCAATACGTCTTTTAATTTGCTGGCTGCTGGTGCCAAGAATGTTGACTGTGGAGCCAAGCAGACTAAAGCTGTGAACAATCTCAATCTCTTCACCATCCATCCTGATGCTGCCAGTTGGTCCAGTGGTGAGAATCTTTGTCTTCTTCACATTGAGCCTCAATCCATATTGAAGGCTGCAGTCCTTGACCCTTGGCAGCAAGTGCTTCAGGTCCTCCTCAATTTCAGCACGCAAAGTTGTGTCATCTGCATAACGCAGGTTGTTGATAGATCTTCCACCAATCCTGATGCCGCATTTCTCCTCATAGAGCCCAGCCTCCCGGATGATCTCAGTCAAGAAATCAAAAGAAGCTTTGCATTGGGAAAAATCTGATGTCAGGACCTCTAATGTGCTGAAGAGCCGACACGTCTGTTTGAAGATTAAAGTGTGCTTAATTAAAAGTTTTCTTTTTGATTACTTGGTATACATCTGAAAGTTGAAAAAATATGATAAAGAAAAAACCCTGACACTGTTAACTCATGTTGTTTGAGAAAAGTGCTAAATATCTCATGGACTGCCAAGAGGACAAACAAGTCTTTCTTGGAGAAAGTACATCCAAGATGTTCCTAAAGGAAAAGGTGGTGACATTTCATCTCTATACTCTAGCCATCTTGTCAGTAGGGGCCAAATCCTTGAAAAAAGAAATCAGTCTGGGAAACTTGTCGGATCAGCAAAAGAGAAAAAGACTCTCAACAAGATGTATTGACATAGTGATTGTAATAATGAACTTGAACATACTAAGAGATGGTGGGAATGGCAAAGTATAGGGAGGAGTCACTATGCATGATAGTGGACTAGTTGATACCTAACAGAAACTAATCCATCTGTATCTCTTTTTCTGCACTAGTTTCACTTCTGTAGAGAACCCAGTGTGAGTCAAAATCCAGACCCCATTCCTGATGAAAACTCTCACCAAAAAACTAATAAAAGGCAAATTCCACAACATCATTAAAGTCATATCAGACAAACATGTTCTCCATTACCACTTCAATTTAATGTTCTGTTAAAAACCCTAGCCAGGGTAATAAGGCAAGGAAGAGAAATAGAAATATCCCAAATTTTAATGAGTAGATAAAACTGTATTTTCAGATAATATAATCCTACTGGGGCAACAGGGATTGGTGTGTCAGAATTAATGAGACTGGCTCAGGACAGGGGGAAGGGTTCAGAGCTGCTGTACAGAGGGTTGGTATGAATCACGGGTGACTCAAACAGCTTTGGAAGCAGGAGTGGCATCCACTTCCTAAACAACATGCCTCCAGAAAATCAATGAACTTTGATAAAAGTCGATAGTTGTAGAGGGACTTCAGACGTTATGTTCATAGGGTTGCTATGAGTTGTGTTTGGAAGGCTCTCAGCAACAATATACATAGAAAAGGGAACTTTGGTGGCTTAAAGGGAATGAGTTGCACTGCTAGCCCAAAGGCATTCAATTCAAATTTACCAACTGCTCCATGGGAGAAATATGGACAGTCTCTTCATGTACAATTTACTGCCTCTGAAATTACTATACAATTTACAGTGTCTTTTCCAACTTGATGATAAATAAGAACAACATACATCAAAAAATCCTAGGATCACAGTAAAAATATTACTCAGCAAAATGGCAGAGTACAATATCAACATTGAACAATTAGATTGTTAAAGAAAACAAGTTTTATTTTTAGATGCCATCTAGTTGACTACAACTCTTTTGGTTATTGTGTACCATTGAGTTGCAACCAACCCATAACTGACCCTCACGCAATTTTCAGAGGCAGTAAATTGCACTGGAGGAGATCACTCATTTTTCTCCCACAGAACAGCTGGCAAATTCAAATGTGTGCCTTTGCATTGTAGCACTTGGTGGCCAAGAAGTTGTGCTGCAATCTTGAAGGCACAGGGTTCGAATCCACCAGCTGCTTCATGTCGGAAGGTGGGGCAGTTTCCTCCCATGTGATTAACTGCCTCTGAAAATCTTCTGGAGGGTCAGTTATGGGTCAGTTGGAACTCGATAGTACGTGACAACCTTTACATTGGCAGCACAATTTCTTACCACTAAGCCACCACAACTTCCTAAAACTCTTAACCATTCTACGAGTAGTAGATCCGAACCTGTCCCTGTTCTTTGCCATCCTCACCAGCTTTGATATGCTGGAACCTATTACTGTAGTCACTTTTTCGATGCATTTTGTTGCCACCAGATTAAGAAGTGATGGGACTAAGATAGCTTTGAAATGTTGGCCTAAAGCAGCAGGGTTGATGACTGAAAAGCCTGTCAGCTTGAGAGGCTGCCAGGCTTCTGATTGAAGAATTGTGTATCCTGTTGCCAACCTGCATGTAACCTATTAAATGCAATAATGATGAGTATGGTTCTGTGAGATCTGTGTGACCATTTCAACAAATTGCAGACATAGTAGTATAGTATTGAGAGCCCTGGAAGGGACAGTTGATGTTAGAATGATAGAAGTGAGCTTAGAGGTTAAGTCTGACTTTACAGCAGTTGGTTTTGTGGATGTTACTGATAGGGCCTGTTCTCCTTTGTTAATAGACGTCATTATTGATTCTTTTCTGCACATTTAATTGATCTTTTAGATTTCATTTTTTGCTTTTGTTATTTTATTCAACTTGTAGGGAGGGAACCTGGTCTATTAATTGTGAAAATTCTGGAGCTTCATGAGGAATGCACCATTCAGGTGGCCTTTTGTGAGCAGCTAGAGAGACTGCAAAGTGACAGTCCTTTACTGGGTTTGGCCACCAGGCCCAGGGTCTTCTTGAAGGTTCTTTTCACCAAGGAGACAGCAGAGCACCTTAAGGGACGTCCGCAGGACATTGTGCACATCTACCCTCCCTGGTAAGTGCAAATAACTCACTCTGTCATTATGATTTGTTTGACAAGAAAAGATATTAGCAGTAACTTGTCACTTTTTTTAAAAAATGAAATTTTACTTTAATTGTGATTCTCATTGAACATTTACAGCTAAGTTAGTTTTTTCACATTTTATAGAGAAATACCAGAAGAAGACAATTAGAAATTGACCTACATCTTCTAGAACAGAAACACTGGCTTATTCATGACCATCGTGAGAGAGAGAGAGAAAAAAAAATCTTAATACTTCTGAAGGAATGTATGAGCAGCCTTGTTTAAATTTTATTTGCCATTTTTAAGTCTTATTTCCTTCTTGGAGAAGGAATCTCTTCTGTGTCTTCCCCATACATAATGGCTATGGGCTTTAGGGAGAAATGTAAATTATTTTCTTTTTTTTAGAACTCTGTTTTTTCATGATCAATATTATACATACAGAATTGAGCACATGTTTTAAGTGTGCATTTCTTTGAATAATCAAAAAGCGAGTTGTCATCTTAGCAAAGGAAAATGAAGTGGGTTGACAGTGACAGGACTCATCTTTCTATTTATTTTATTTAAACCCAGCTTAATCTCTTTATGTGGTATTTTATATGTGCAGTCTTTTCACACACCTGGTAAAATTTATTGTTGGCATTTTATTTTTTGCTATTAGAAATGAAATTATTACCCAACTTTTTCCTTTCAGAATTCTCAGTGCTAGATCTTTTTTTGTTTGCCGATTTTATACCTTGAAATTTTTGTCAACGTTCTCTGTTAACTCTGGAAGTTTTTTAGTGAACTCTTTGTGATTTTCTATTTTTGTTCTTATTATGTGCCATCAAGTTGAGTACAACTCATTGTGACACTATGAACAACAGATCTGAGCCTGTCCTATCCTGTGCCATTCTCATCATCTCTGACATACTTGAGCCTGTTGTGGCAGTCACTGTGTGGTTCCATCTTGTTGAGGGTCTTCCTCTTCTTTGCTGACCTTTTCAAGCATGGTGTCTCCCTCTCTGAGAAACAGCCCCTCCTAACAACATGACCATCCTTGCCTCTGAGGAGCACTCTGGCTGCACTTTCTCCAAGACATCTGTTTGTTCCTTTGGCACTCCATCCAGCGTTCAGGATAATGGCAGCCGTAGCAGAGAAAAATTTCTATCTGGATAACTTTTATTTGTTTTTCTTATCATTTTCTCTTGTCTTGAACTTCTGATACGATATTGAAAATAAGCATTGTGTCTTAAGCTAAATTCTTTGGAAAAGCAAAACCATTGAAGTTTATCTTCCAAATAACCAGGTATCTATCTGTTTTTCAAGTTTTTTAGCATAGACAAGTACTCACATCTGAGACTACATCTGTTTATTGAAATGTCTGAGTTGGTATTCTATCAGATTTCTAGAGCCTTGTTTTTCATTAATGCCGTCAGTGAAACATAGACTTCTCCCTGTAGGATCAGTGATTCTTGATTTGTACATTTGCTCCTGAAATCTTTGAGCATAGACCATTTCTTTTTGGTTCAGTGACTGTATGTATTTCTGCCATCTTCTTTGAATTCTTCCTGCACGATTCAAGATTTTGCCCATAGATTCTATCCATATTGCAACTCAAGGCTTCAGATAGCTCTTTAGTTTTTTTCAGTTTGAGAAATATTGAATGTCTAACTCCTTTTGATTGTCTAACTCCAGCTCTTTGCACATTTAGTTATAATACTTTGTTTCATATTCTCCAGCTGCCTTTTAAAATCTTCTGTTCAACTCTCTTAGTTCTGTATTATTGTTGTTTTTGATACAAATTGTGGAGTTGGAATCAACTAAAATCAACTGCTGCTCTGGTGGGTTTTTTGGTTGATGGGTTTTTGTTTTATTTTAATAAAAGTTTACGGAGACTTTGGATTTCCATTCATTTGTTGTTATACATTTCCCTCCCTGCCCACTACTCCCCCAAGTTCACTTTTCTCTTTGAAAGTAAAAAAAAACCAAACCAACCCAAAATTCTTTCATTGATGTACAACCTCGCCTCCCTACCCCCAGTCCACTCCACTATGTGGCTTTCATTCTGGACTCTTATGTCAATAATACCTAATCATATATTCCTCCTAAACAATTCTCTCCCTGATTTGTTTCAATAACAGTATATATTATTTATCCCCTCTTAGTTTCCCCCCAACTCCGATGTCAGTCCCACTTTACAACAGTGGCATTGTACAGTATTTGTTGTTTTGTAACTGAAATATTTCACTCAGCATAAAGTCCTCCAGGGTCATCCACTTTACATAATATTTCATGAGTTTCTTGTTTTTCAATGCAGCATAGTGTTCCATTGTGTGACTATACCAGAGCTTCTCTATCCATTCGTTTGTTGATGGGTACTTGGGCTATTTCCGGAACTTTGCTACTGCAGACAGAGCCGCAGTAAACATGAGTGTGCATATATCTGTTTGGATGGCAGTTCTGATTTCTTTAGGGTATATTCCCAGTAGTGGAATTGCTGGGTCAAATATTATTTCTATTTAGAACTTTTTGAGAAAGTGCCATATAGCCTTTCCGCAGTGGTTGCACCATTTTACACTCCCACCAACAATGAATAAAGGTTACAGTTTCTCCGCAACCTCACCAGCATTTATTGTTTACTGTTCTATTAAATTTTGCTATTCTTAGTGGGGTGATATATCTCAATAGTTGTTTTGATTTGCATCTCTTTTAGAGCTAGGGATTTTGAACATTTACTCATGTGTTTGTTTGCCGTCTGAGTATCTTCTTTGGTGAAGAGTCTGTTCATATCCTGTGCCCAGTTTTCAATTGGGTTGTTTCCCTTTATCTTGTTGTTGTACTTAAGTATTTTATAAAATCTAGAAATAAATCCATTATCAGACCAAATATTTTTTTCCCTATCTGTGGCTTGCCTTTTCACCTTGTTGGAGAAGTTTTTAGATGTGCATAGGTATTTAATTTTTAGAACCTCCCATTCATCTATTTTATCCTCTCCTGGTTGTAGGTTTCTCAGGATGCTTGGAAGACTGTTTATGTTGTGGATTAGGGCTTCAAGAGTTCTTCCAAGCTTTTCTTTAATGAAGTTTATCGTCCTTGGTTTTAGTCTTAGATCCTTGATCCACTTTGAGTTGGATTTTGTGTATGGAGTGAGGTGTGGATCTTGCTTGAGTTTTCTACAGATAGTTTTCCGAATTTGCAAGTGCCATTTGTTAAAAAGGATGTCGTTTCCCCACTTAACTGATTTCATCTCCTTGTCAAAAATCAGTTGACCATAGGTAGATGGCCTGATTTCCGGGTTCTCAATTCTATTCCATTGATCTGTGTGTCTGTCATTATACCAGTACCATGCTGTCTTGACCACCACGGCAGTGTGGTAGTATTTGAAATCAGAAAGTGAGATGCCTCCTACCTTGTGTCTCTTTTTAAGGAGTGCTTTGCTTATATAGGACCTCTTTCCATTCTAAATGAAATTGGAGATTGCCTTTTCCATCTCATTGAAGAATGAAATTAGTATTCATATTGAGATTGCATTTAATGTGTAAATTTCTTTTGGTAGTATTGTCATTTTTACAATATCGAGTCTTCCAATACATCAGCAAAGTATATTCTTTATTTCAAATTGGCAAAGAAGAGGTAAAATTATCTCTCTATGCAGATAGTTTACTTAGAAAACATGAAAGACTCAGCAAGAAAACTACTGGACATAGTTGACCAATTCTGCAAAGTGGCAGGACACAAGATCGACATACAAGAATCAATTGGATTTCTCCGCAGTAACAAAGAGAATACAGAACTGGAGCTGAGAAAAACAATACCCTTCACAATTGCTAATCCAAAATTAAATACTTAGAAGTAAACCTAACCAGAAGCACAAAGGATCTGTTTAAAGAAGATTGCAAAACATGATTACAAGAAACAAAACGAGAACTGGAGAAGTGGAAGAATATGATATTTCTAATTCCAAATATTGTGACTCACTATACTTTCAAATTTAAATCAATCACAGAAAAAACAGACTGTGGCCACCAACCTAAAATGGTACATTAATTTCATTTGAGGCTCAAGAAAGAAGAAATGCTAAAATAATATTTTATAGACTAGTTTCTTTTGGTTTATCAGTAGGGCTGCTAAATAAAAATCTGTTCCCTATCTGTTAATGTGCATTTGGTATCAATACTATACTGGTATTGAAGTTTCAGAGATGATTGTAAAGAAAAGCCACAATCTATCTAGTACCCAAAAAAGTTGGCTAGAAATTTTAAGATTCAATTAAAACTTTTACATTATTTTGTATGTTTTCAAATATTGTTTCATAGATTGTATAAAGTATCTGTCTTGGACGCAAATAATGTTTGCCCCTTACTGAGCAGGTTAAGATTTTCATTAGATAATAGAGGAAGTTCGGGTTGCTCTGAAGGAATTGGCAAAAAACAAGACTCCAGGAGCTGACAGCATACCAATTGACATATTTGAACAAACAGATGCAGCCCTGGATGTCTTCACTAAGTTGTGCCAAGAAATCTGGAGGGCAGCCAGCTGGCCAAGTGACTGGAGAAGATCGATATTTGTTCCCATTCCAAAGAAAAGTGACCAAACACAGTGCGGAAATTATTGAACAACATCATTAATATCACATGCAAGTAAGATTCTGCTGAAAATTATCCAAAAACGATTGGAGCAATAGGTCTACAGAGAACTGCCATATATATTTAGTAGAGGTCGTTTACTAGGGATATTATAGCTAATGTTAGATGGATCTTGGCAGAAAGCAGAGAATACCAGAGGAATGTCTATCTGTGCTTCTTTGACTATGCAAAGGCTTTTGACTGTGTGGATCACAACAAGCTGTGGCTGACTCTGAGAAGAATGGGAATCCCAGAACATTTGATTGTGCTTATGCGAAACCTGTACTTTGACCAAGAGGCAGTTGTCAGAACAGAGCAGGGAGACACTGGATGGTTCAAAATCAAGAAAGGGGTCCATCAGGGATGTATTTTGTCTCCATCCCTTTTCAATCTGTATGCAAAACAGATCATCTGAGACACTGGGCTATATGAGGAAGAATGTGGCATCAGGATTGGTCGAAGAGTCATCAACAACCAACCTGCATTATACAGATGACACAACCCTGCTTGCTGAAACTGAGGAGGACCTGAGGCGTTCGCTGCAGAAGGTCAAGGACTACAGCTTTCAATATGGATTGAAGTTCAACATCAAGAAAACAAAGATTCTCGCCACTGGGCCAATTGGCTGTATCAGTATGGATGGTGAACAGTTTTTGTTTGCTTGGCTCCAAAGTCAACACTCTTGATGCCAACAGCCAGGGAATCAAGAGACAAATTGCTTTGGGAAAGTCGGTTGTGAGGGACGTCTCCAGAGTACTGAAAAGCAACGATGTCAGGCTGGAGACTAAGGTGCACCTGATCTGGGCTATGGTCTTCGCAGTTACTTGCTATGCTTTGGAGAGTTGGACAGTGACCAGGGATGATAGAGAATTGATGCCTTTGAGCTGTGGTGCTGGAGAAGAGTGTTGAATATACCATGACTGCTAGGAGAACAAACAGGTTTATCCTGGAGAGGGTTAAGCCAGACTGCTCCTTGGAGTAAAGGATTCTGAGGCTTCATCTGACATGCTTTGGGCATGTTGCAAGGAGGGATTGGTCCTTGGAGAGGGACATCATATTTGGGAGAGTGGAGGGACGGCATAGGAGAGGAAGACACTCAATGAGATGGATCAATTCTGTGATTGGGGTGGTGGAAATGAGTGTGTTAGAGACCTCGAGGTTGGCACAGGATAGAACAACATTTAGGGCTCTGTACATAGGGTCGCTATGTGTCATAGGCGACTCGACTGCACATAACAACAACAACAACAATAGGCCCTAATTTAGTAATCCTTGGGTAGAAATGCCCAAAATGTCAATGTATATTATTATGCACCATTTTACCCTTTTATGAAGACAGAATGTCTGTGCTTGAAACTTCCAACTCTTACAAATGAGGAAATTCCAAACATTCTGCAGTGGAAGATAATGGGTAGCTGATGGATGATACACAGTTATAAAAGGGGACAGCTTTACTTTTGTAAACAAAATGTTTTAAATGTACAGTCCTGGATAAAGTGTTCAAGCAACTAACAGTCATCTACAGGCTGCCTTTGTGTTTATCTACAAATGTACCAGATTTAATTTTAGATTTTATGTTAATAAGCATACAGATGAGCCAGGCCCTGTGCTCAGTCATATGCAGCCCAGCAAGCCAAGTCAACAGGGAGGGAGAATCTAAGCTTTAATTGCTGGAGTCCTTTAAGAATTTTTTTTTTTTACTCCATCACAGTGATTAATACCTTTACACAAAATGGTAGTGATTTGCCAGAAAAAAAAACAACCATGACCACATGTTAACAAGATCGTTGTTTTCGTTGTTGTGTACTGTCTAGTGGGAATTGATCGATAGCTGATCCTTAAACAGTTTTTCAGAAACAGATAATCATACATGAAGAGATTTCCCATCTTTCTGCCAGGGAGTCACTGATGGATTTGAACTGCATGTCTTTGTGATAACAGTGCAGCTCCTTATCACTGAGCTTCCTGAGCTCTGTATAAACATTTTAGTGATGTTAAAAGTCATTTTATTACTTTGTCAATCAAATCAGTCTCATTGCTGTCAAGTTGAAGCCAGCGTATAGCTGACCCTTCATTGTGTTTCCAAGGCTGTAAACCAAATTGGAGGAGATAGTCCATTTTTCTCTTGAGGATTTGAACTAACAGGGAGGTGAGACCTTTGAGTTAAGAGGCAACTTCCTTCAGATTGTGCCACTGGAGCTCCCTAGAGTCTCTGCTGTGAATTCATTGAGATTCATAGTGACCAAATTAGCTGGTGGAATAACACCATTAGAGACATATAGCATTTAGATGAGCAGCACAGCACCCCACAGATTTCACCACTGAAGCTCTGCTCTGAATAAATCAAGGGAACCATATACAGATAATAATCCTATAACCCTGAGCATCAAATGATGGAATGAAGAAATGGATTAAACACCAACCAGAAAGAGATATGTTGTTGTTTGTTGTTATATGCTGTCGAGTCGTTTGCGACTCATAGCGACCCTATGCACAACAGGGCTAAACCCTGCTCTATCCTGCGCCAACCACACTGCCTCCGACACACCTATCCCGATTACCCCAGTCACCAAATCAATCCATCTCATAGAGGGTCTTCGCCTCCTGTGCCGTCCTTCCACCCTCCCAAGCATGATGTCTCTCTCCAAGGACCCGTCCCTCCTGGCAACATGTCCAAAGTATGTCAGACAAAGCCCCAGAATCCTTGCCTCCAAGAAGTTGCTTGGTTTAATCCTCTCCAAGATGAATCTGTTTGTTTTCCTGGCAGTCCATGGTACATTCACTACTCTTCTCCAGCACCACAGCTCAAAGGCATCAACTCTCCTTCTGTCCTCCCTAGTCATTGTCCAACTCTGTGATGCATAACAAGCGACTGCAAAAACCATGGCCTGTATCAGGCGCACCTTAGTCTCCAGAGAGACACCGTTGCTCCTGAGTACTTTAGAGAGGTCCCTATCAGCAGACTTTCCCATCGCGATACGCTTTTTGATTTCCTGACTGCTGGTGCCAAGAGTGTTGACTGTGGAGCCGAGCAAACTGAAGCTGTGAACAATCTCAATCTCTTTGCCATCAATCCTGACGCTGCCAGTTGGTCCAGAGGCGAGAATCTTTGCCTTAACATTGAGCCTCAGTCCATACTGAAGGCTGCAGTCCTTGACCTTCTGCAGCAAGTGCATGAGGTCCTCCTCAGTTTCAGCAAGCAGGGTTGTGTCATCTGCATAACGTAGATTGTTAATACATTTTCCACCAATCCTGATGCCACAATTCTCCTCATAGAGCCCAGCCTCCCGGATAATCTGCTCTGCATTCATGTTGAAAAGGTATGGAGACAGAATGCATCCCTGGCGCACACCCTTCCCAATTTTGAACCATGCAGTGTTACCCTGCTCTGTTCTAACTACTGCCTCTTGGTCCAAGTATAGGTTTCGTATTAGCACAATTAAATGTTCTGGGATTCCCATTCTTCTCAGAGTCAGCCACAGTTTGTTATGATCCACACAGTCAAATGCCTTTGCATAATCAATGAAACACAGATAGACATTCTTCTGGTATTCTCTGCTTTCAGCCAAGATCCATCTAACATCAGCAACAATATCCCTAGTACCACGACCCCTTCTAAACCCAGCCTGGACTTCCGGCAATTCTCTGCTGATGTGCTGTTCTAGTCGTTTTTGGATCATCTTCAGTAGAATCTTGCTTGCATGTGAAATCAATGATACTGTTCTGTAGTTTCCGCACTCAGTTGGGTCACCCTTCTTTGCAATGGGAACAAATATAGATCTCTTCCAGTCAGTTGGCCAAGTAGTTGTTCTGCAGATTTGGCACAACTTGGTGAGCACATCCAGGGCAACATCTGTTATCTGAAATACTTCAATTGGTATATCATCTATTTCTGGGGCCTTATTTTTTGCTATTTCTTTCAAAGCAGCTTGAACTTCTTCCTTCATCACCATAGGCTCTTGCTCATATGTTATTTCATTAAATTCTTCTGTATCTGCCAATTCCTTTCTATACAATGACTCAGTATATTCCTTCCATCTTCTTTTAATACTTCCTGGATCATTTAACATTCTACCTAAAGCATCCTTGATTATAGCAACTCTAGGTTTGAATTTGTTCTTCAGTTCCTTGAGCTTAAGAAATGCTGAGCGAGTTCAGCCCTTTTGATTTTCCGACTCTAGCTCCTTGCACATTTCATTGTAATATTTTGCTTTGTCATTCCGAGCAGCCTTTTGGAATCTTCTGTTCAGCTCTTTAGTGTCTTGAATTCTTCCTTGAGCTTTGGCTTCTCTACGCTCCAGTGCAATCTTCAGTGTTTCTTCTGACATCCATTTTGGTCTTTTCTTCCTCTTCTGTCTTTGTAATGACCGTTTACACTCTTCCTGAATGATATCTTTGACATCCTCCCACAACTCATCTGGTCTTCGCTCATTAGTGTTCAAGGCCTCAAACCAGTTCCGGAGCAGGATTCCACAGAAGGCATTTAAAAAACTCTCATTACTCTCAAGTCAACCACCCTACTAGATTTTTTCTTTTTTCTTTTTTAATGAGATTTTAATGAAAGTTTATAGAGAACTTGGATTTCCATTTATTCATTGTTACACATTTTCCTCCCAGCCCCTCCTTCCCCCAGTTCTTCTTTCTCTTCGGGGGAAAAAAATTCTTTCATTATTGTGCAATGCACCACCACTACCCCACACCCCAGTCTACTTTTCTGTGCAGTTCTTATCCTGGTTTCTTGTCATGCCAATAATACCTAATCATATATTTCTTTTCTACAGCACTCTCCCTCATCTGTTTCAATTCTGTGTATATTATTTATCCCCTCTTTTCTTTGTTTCTCCCCATGGCTCTTTCTTTAAAAAGTTGGAAATAGAAATACCATTTGATTCAGCAATTTCACTACGAAGAATATACCCTGAAGAAATCAGATTGACCAAGCAGGTATATGCACACTCATGTTTCTTGCTTTTTGCAGTAGCAAAGAGTTCAAAGCAAACTAAGTGTCCATCAACAAAGAAATGGCTGGAGAAGCTGTGGTATGGTCACACAATGGAATATTATGCAGCACTGAAAACCAGTGAACTCATGAAATATTACAGAAAATGGATGACCACGGAGGACATTATGCTGAGTGAAATATCTCAGTCACAAAAGGATAAAACTGCATTATCCCACTGGGTTTTTGAGGCTATAAATCACAAGGGAAGATTGCTCGTCTTTCTCCCATAGAGCCACTGAGGATTTGAACCACCTGCAAGGCACTGCCTTTGGATTAGCAGACAGCTCCCTACAAAGTTCCACACACAGAAGGCAGTATATATTTGCAAGAGAAGTGAACTTTACAAAACTCCTATTGGGACAAAAATCATAATGTAGAAAGATAGGAGTGAAACAAGATGAGAAGAATTTGAACTGGTTCTGAGAAAGGCAAGTACAGGGAACTTTCTAAGAAATACAGTGGCACAGGCATCTACAAGGGGTAGGTAGTAAAACAACTTACTCGACTTACTGGTAGCATATCTGTATGTGAGTTGAGGCACCATGCAGAAGAGGAGATCTGTGGGATGGTGTTTGGAAGCATTGAACTCTGGGTATTGCCCCACTTGACTGAGTCAGAGGTAGAACGAGTTGATTAACTATGTTTCCCTAGAAATATACCACAGTGGTATCTCGGCTACTGAACAGGGTCCAGAAAAGTGAATGCTATTACTCCCACCCCTCACTTCTTCCAGGTGACTAAGAATGAGGCCTTCTATGTCCTACCAAAGCAGTAGTTAGGAGAGACCACTGTGCCACTCCCTTCTTTTAGTTTGCTCAAACCACATCTCTCCACAAGTGATGTATACCATACCAGAAGCAGATGAAGACTCATGATTTTGATTGTATGCTGCTTTGAGACTGATAAGGTGTCCCTCGTGGAATTTGAACTGTGTGCTCATGGAGATAAATGCATGCATAAACCACATGCTATGCTGCTGCCCTCTCAGGTCCATGCTTCCTTAGTTCACATAGCCTGCCATCATTTCCACCAGTAACATGAGGCCCAGCAGATACTGCCTACTTTTGAACTGTAGGCAATCAATGACATCACCCTTCTGTCTTCTTTTTTTTTTTAATCATACCATTTTCTACTTCATCTTGCTTTTATATTTCTATCGTTCTCTCCTTTTAACTCTGTCTCTTGTTTTTAGTCTAGCTCATTTTCTTATTTACCCTGTTTCACAGAAGATATTGTTTCCCCCTAAGCCCGCCATACGAGCCGTTCCACCTACGATGTGTGACCACTCAGTACTCCATCAGTGGGTCAGTGACAGTGAACAAGACTTGCACACCTTACCCACAGCTGCTCTTTGTGACCAACGACCAACAAACCTGCACTCCCACTCCCACTAGTGCTGCTAAATTAGGATTAATATAGTATTTCTACCCCATGGGTCGAATCCACCAGTGGCTCCATGGGAGAAAGATGGGGAGCCTCCTTCTGTGTGATTTACTGCCTTTGAAAACCTGCTGGAGAATCAGCTGTGAGTTGGTTCCCACTCAATGGTACACAACAACCACCTAACTTAACTATCAGGGAAAAAAGGAAACAGAAAGAGTGAAACAAACAAATGCAACTACTCAAAAATATCTCAGAAAATAACAGATAACCTTAAGTAAAGATAAAGGGCAGTGTTGTACAAGGAGATGTTAAAAACAAACAGGAAACCTCTGAGGTGATAAAACTGATTAGAAATTCAAATAGTAGAGATAGAGGCTTGGGTAAAACCCAAACACAAAGAACGAAGACTTCAGGAAAACAGTACAGGAGTAAAATGACAATGACATTTAGTAAGTCTACAAAAACAGCAATTAGAAACTTAGAAAATTAATAATAAAATTTGAGGGATATAGAACACATTGGAAGAACAGAATTAAAGAATGGATCAGCAAATTAGAATACAAAATCCTTGATACCAAATTGTACATGAGAAAGAAGGTTGACAAGCCTAATGGCATAGGATAGGAACTGGGCTCATGTCTGTTGTTTATAGAGTCTCTATGAGTCATACTTGACTCAAGACACCTAGCAATAAAAGCAACATCAAGAGGGGAAAAAAATTTGTGTGTGTTTGTAATTCCAGAACAGGGTAACACAGAAAAAAAGTCCAGACACAGAGAGAATTGTCAGATATTTCTAACAAAACTTTCCTAATGCCATAACAGAAGAAAAGATACTCTTTCTAGAAGCTCAACATACCTTGTTCAGGATAGATCCGAAAGAAAATTAGTAAGACATACTATAATAAAAAATCAAATTCAGAGAATCTGGAGAGCAATTAAAAAAGAGATATGTTACCTCCAAAGAGGAAAAAATAAGTTCTGTTATGTAAGAAGAAGGCATTGAGAAACCATCTAAGACCCTGAAACGAAAGTATTACCCAGCCAAGAATTATATATTCAACAAATTTGTTCTAAAAATATAATGACAAAGTGAATATTTCCAGATAAACAGAAATTAAAGGATTTGTAAAAACCAGGTCTAGTTTACAAGAAATGCTACAGAAATGAAACATCAAATAAAGAAATAACATCAGATATCAAATTGATAATAGGATTTAGGACATCATCATTATCAAGAAGCCAACAAGAAGATAAATTCTCAAAACTAAAATAAACTTACAGAACTGCAATTATCAAAGCAGAGACATCAATATATAAATGATGTGAATAATGAGTTAATAAATTATATAATTACAGAACTTCTAAATGCAGAGGGAATCAGGATATTATCAAGATAGATCAGCATATTTTCATTTTAAGATGATAAAAATTAAATTACAGAGTAATCACAAAAATAATTAAACTTCTGACCAAAAGAAGAAAATCATATGGACTTAAGAAAAACTCACTGTCATGGAGTTAATTCTAATGAATATCAGCCCAATCGGATTAGGTCTCCAAGACTGTAGATCTTTATGGAAGGGTACTACTTCATCTTTCTCTCATAGAGTTACTGATGTATTCACACCACTAACCATTTAGTTAGCAGCCACATTTTTTTTATCCATTACTTTACTAAGACTCCTTCGTAAAGACTTAGTAAACTCAAAATCAGTAACAACAAATAAAACGGAAAATCTGGTAACCATATAGAAGTTTGGCAAACAGTATTTGTGCATATATTGTATATGGTAGAGCAAATATGAGGAACAGAGTTACACAAACTTCTCAACCATGACCTTGAAGGATTGAATTTTTGGTCTAGGGGCTTGTGGACCATAATCAATGCAAACATCAAGATCAGTTAACCTAATATAGTGCAAAGGCAATGTTCTACATCATACATTGGTGAATAGTAACGTGGGTTTTAAAAACCTTCTAAGATGCCATTTGAATTTCAACTATTGATTTGTCCCCATCCAGAGTAAACAAGAATGAAGAAAATAAGTAGTTTGTTCCAGTGACTTATGGACCATCTCAGCCTAGATGTTGGCCTGCTGTCACAGGATAGAATGTGAGAAAAATATTGAACAAAACTCAAAATCATAAAAACCACTAGGATTTCTGTCATTATACTTGAAACTCAAACTCATTGCCATAAAATTGAAACCTGCTAATAGCTCAACCTCCAGTGGGCTTTTAGAGACAGTAAATCACAGAGGAGTCAAAGATCATCATTCTGAGGAGCAGCTGGTGAACTCAGACCATCTACCTTTGGGTTGGCAGTGTAACTCCTTACAACTGTTGCTGTATGCTATCAAATCAGCTATGACCCATAGCAACCCTCAGCCTTGCCCTAGCCTGAGCCAGGCTCACTATCTTTGACACAATTGATGACCCCACTGCCACTGTAATTATGTAAATCCCTCTCATCCTGGATCTTCCTCTCTTGTGTCTTCAACCCTTCCAAGTGTGATGTCATGCTCTAAGGAATGACTTCTCTGACCACAAGCCCAAAGTACTGGAGATGGAGTT
Organism: Elephantulus edwardii; assembly: GCF_000299155.1. Taxonomy (NCBI): domain Eukaryota; kingdom Metazoa; phylum Chordata; class Mammalia; order Macroscelidea; family Macroscelididae; genus Elephantulus; species Elephantulus edwardii. The sequence continues at coordinate 645,957 of NW_006399758.1, read as the reverse complement.
TCAAAGTGTTTGCCTCCGTGGAGCAACCTGGTTTTAATTTCTCCACAACAGACCTGTTCTCTTGGCAGTCCATGGTATGTTCATTACTCTTCTACTGCAGCTCAAAGGTATTGATTCTTCTTCTGTCATCTTATTTAGTGTACAGCTCTCAGATGCATAACAAGCAATTAAGAAGATCATGGCTTGGATCAGGCAAATCAAATCTTGGTCTTTAGACTGATATCATTGCTTTTTAGCATTCTTGAGAGATCTTTGAAAGCAAAGTTTCTCAGTATAGCTTGTCTTTTGATTTTCTGATTTGCTGGTGCCAAGGATGTTGATTGTGGATCCAACCAAGGTGAAATCATTAACACCTTTAGTCTTTTCTTCATCTCTCATGATGGCCTAGAGGTGAGGATTTTTGTTTTCTTGATGTTAAGATGAGATCCATATTGAAGACTATAATCCTTGATCTTCTGTAGTAAGTGCTTGAAGTCTTCTTGAGTTTCAGCCAACAAGGCTGGATTATCTGCATTCCCACTCCCAAGAAAGGTTATCCAGCATGTAGAAATGTAGAAATGATCAAACAATATCATTAACATCACATGCAAACAAAATCTTATAAGTAAGTGACTAGAACTACAGAGAACTGCTAGAAATTCAAGCTGAGTTTAGAAGAGGCTGTGGCACTAGGGATACCATTGCTGAAAGCAGCATCAGATGGATTGGCTAAAAGTAGAGAATACCAAAAGAATGTCTGTTTGTGTTTTATCAGCTATGCAAAGACATTTGACTGTGTGTATCTCAACAGATTGTGACTAACACTGAGAAGAATGGGATTCTCAGAACATTTGATCGTGCTTATGAGAAACCTATACATAGCCTAAGAAACTGTTACCCAAACAGAGTTTGGAGACACTTACTCATTATTTAAAATTAGGAAAGGATTGTGTCAGGGATGTATCCTTTCTCCGTACCTTTTCTATTTATATGCAGAACAGATCATTTGGGAGGCTGGCCTTAATTAAGAAAAATGTGGCATCAAGATTGGAGGAAGACTCAGCACCCTTATCAGTAGCCCACTGAAAGACTCTGGCCCTTGGTCATTCATTAGGCCTATAACTGAATTCACCCCTGTGGCTCAGTCTTTTCAGTCAAACACTTGGCAGAGGGCTGAGGTGAACAGTCATACCAGGGAGGATCCCACTCTGATCAACAGCAAACCATGTGAGGTCTAAAGGGTAATGTTTTATTAGTTTCATACATAACAGACTACTAAATGCCAAAGTCTCAAGAGTTCCAACCAATCTCTATTAGACCAGCAAATCCAGTCATTTTGTGATTCTGTATTCATTTGTAGGTTAATTAATTGAATGTACCTATTTGCCAATTAATGCTTGTTCTTACTGATAGTACTCATCCCAGCAGCTTGTTGCACCTGGCAAGTTAGATACTCATTGCATTGATAGGAAGGTTAGCTGTGTTAAGAGACATTCACTGTTAGCTCTCTCTTTTGCTACTGTGGCCACTTTGATTATTCAACAAGTCCAAATTTTCCAGGAAAAAGATACGGATTTGTAGGTTAATCTGCTGGGTCCATGTCATTATTTAAGTTACTGGGCATCTCCTTTCCAGTTAGTATTTAAATAAGACTTAAATTTTCTTCTGAATCAAGTGGACCGTGAGGCACACCATCGGAGAATGTTAACAACTCTAGCAAATATCTACAACTATTTATGAATCAGTGATCCACACCTCATGTCATTTCTCCTGGGCAAATGAAGACTGTGCTGGACTACATGAAACTGCTCAACTGTCCATCTTTCAGGGAAACTGTGAGACTGTATCAATACATCTACATCTATCAACTCTTCTGTTAGCCATGCCTTAATTTTTTTCTCACTGTCTTATGAGGCTGTAAGTATAAATTTGGGAAGGGGAAGATAGCAGATCTGCTAGGAGTAGGCATATTAACAGATAAACTTTCTTTGTATGATAATTAACCCAGTTCGGGATACTATTCACATGTGAATTTCACTTTGTCCTTAGGGCCCATTCCTGGGCTGTCCATCTCTATGGCAAGATAAATCAGTCAGTACTCTATTCATGATGAATCACTTTACTTTCTAAGATCCCATGGTCAAATTTTTGTGGTCAGTGAATATCTTCTGTTCAAGTGTTCAGTTTCTACCAGGAGCCAGTAACAAGGCAAGATCAGCTTATCAAATGGAAAATGGTGCTTAGCTCAGTTGCTTCAACTCTGCTATTGTGGTTTAGGGTCAACCTTACTATTTACAAGGCCCAGATTGTATGGAAAGCTTTTTTGTTGACCCTGCTAAAAACTGGAAGCTTTACAGGTTTCTCTGTAACTAGGTTCAGAGTCAACTCACCTCATTGCCATTGAATTGGAATTGACATGTAGCCGATCCACCAGTGGGTTTTTAGAAGGTGTAAATTGCTTGGAAGAAGATTGCCAGTTTTTCTCTGGCAAACTGTCTGGTGGATTCAGTGTATTCAATCTGCCAGACAGGCACAACTCTTGCTTTTGCAGTGCAACTCCCACGGACTACCTTAGGTCAGAGAAACAAATGGAAAAGTGGCATGTGTTGCCTCTAAAATCCAGTAAGATCTGTAAGAATTTATGCCCTGATTTTGGTGCTAGTGGTTGATAGTTGTTGTTGTTAAGTGCTGTCAAGCTGAGTATGACTCATAGTAATCCTCTGAACAACAGATCCTGAACCCTGTCCTATCCTGTGTCATTTTCACCATCTCTGACATACTTGAGTCCATTACTGCAGTCCCTGTGTCAGTTCATTTCAGTGAGGGTCTTCCTCTTTTTCTCTGACCCTTCACCTTTCCAAATATGATGTTCTTCTCCAAGGTCAGGCCCTGCCTAACAACGTATCCAAAGGATGTGAGACAAAGTTTCACTGTTTTTGCTTTTAAGCACACTAGTTGCATTATCTCCGACACATTTTTTTTTTGGTTGTTCTTTTTTTTTTTTTTT
>NW_006399758.1:636394-642189 GCF_000299155.1 Elephantulus edwardii | reverse complement strand
CCATTTTGAATAATATTGCATGAGTTCCTTGTTTTTTAATGCAGCATAGTATTCCATTGTGCGAATATATTTTTGGTTGTTCTTTTTGTAGTTCATAGGTTATTCTCTACTCTTCTCCAACACCGCAACTCAAAAAACATCCATTCTTCTGTCTTCCTTACTTATTGTCAATCTTTTAGATACATAGCAAAAATAGAAAAGACTGTGTCTTACATCAGGCACACCTTAGTCTTTAAACTGATATCTTTTCTCTTTAACACTTTGACAAACTCCTTGACAGCTGGTTTTCCCAATACAATACATATTTTCATTTCTTGACATCTAGTACCAAGGATCATCATTGATGAAGTCAGATGGATATTAACTGAAAGCAGAGAATACCAGAAGAATGTCTGTTTTATTGTCTATGTAAAGACATTTGACTATTTGAGTCATAACAAACTATGGCTAACATTGAGAAGAATGAGAATCCTAGAACACTTATTGGGCTCATACAAAATCTGTACTAGACCAAGAAGCTATTGTCAGAATGGAGCAAGGGAACACTGTGTGGTTTAAAATCAGTAAGGATGTGTATCAGGGATGTACCATTTCTCCATACCTATTCAGTCTGTACGCTGAGGAAACAATTAATAAAGCTGGTCTCTTTGAAGAGGAGTGTGGTATCCAGATCAGAGGAAGACTTATCACCAACCTGCATTATGTAGATAGTGCTTGCTGCAAGTGAGGAGGACTTGAAACATTTACTGTAGAAACAGTTCATTATCAAGAAGCCAACAATCCTCAACACTCGGCCAATAGGGAACATCACAGTGGAGAAAGGATTGAAATTGTCAGTGATTTCATCTTACTTAGTTAGATCAGCAATCAACATCCTTGGTACCACTAGTCAGGAGATAAGAAGACGTGTTACATTAGACAAGTCTGCTGTCAGGGATCTTTCCACAATACTGAAGAGCACTGATGTTGGTCTAAATATTAAAGTATGGCTTTTTCAGTGACTTGCCATACATGTTGTTGTTGTTATGTGCTGTCGAGTCGTTTCCGACTCATCGCGACCCTATGCACAACAGCCCTAAACCCTGCTCTATCCTGCGCCAACTGCACCGCCTCTGACACACCCATCCCGATTACCCCAGTCACTGAATCAACCCATCTCATAGAGGGTCTTCCCCTCGTGCACTGTCCCTCCACCCTCCCAAGCATGATGTCCCTCTCCAAGGACCCGTCCCTCCTGGCAACATGTCCAAAGTATGTCAGACGAAGCCCCAGAATCCTTGCCTCCAAGGAGTAGCTTGGTTTAATCCTCTCCAAGATGAATCTGTTTGTTTTCCTGGCAGTCCATGGTACATTCGGTACCCTTCTTCAGCACCACAGCTCAAAAGCATCCACTCTCCTTCTGTCCTCCCTAGTCATTGTCCAGCTCACTGATGCATAACAAGCGATTGCAAATACCATGGCGTGTATCAGGCGCACCTTAGTCTCCAGAGAGACACTTGCTCCTGAGTACCTTAGAGAGGTCCCTAACAGCAGATTTTCCCATTGCGATACGCTTTTTGATTTCCTGACTGCTGGTGCCAAGAGTGTTGACTATGGAGCCAAGCAAACTAAAGCTGTGAACACTCTCAATCTCTTCGTCATCCATCCTGACGCTGCCAATTGGTCCAGTGGTGAGAATCTTTGTCTTCTTAACATTGAGCCTCAGTCCATACTGAAGGCTGCAGTCCTTGACCCTTGGCAGCAAGTGCATGAGGTCCTCCTCAGTTTCAGCAAGCAGGGTTGTGTCATCTGCATAATGCAGATTGTTAATAGATCTTCCACCAATCCTAATGCCACAGTTCTCCTCATAGAGCCCAGCCTCTCAGATAATCTGCTCTGCATACATGTTGAAAAGGTATGGAGACAGGATGCAATCCTGGCGTACACCCTTCCCAATTTTGAACCATGCAGTGTTGCCCTGCTCTGTTCTGACTACTGCCTCTTGGTCCAAGTATAGGTTTCGTATTAGCACAATTAAATGTTCTGGGATTCCCATTCTTCTCAGAGTCAGCCACAGTTTGTTATGATCCACACAGTCAAATGCCTTTGCATAATCAATGAAACACAGATAGACATTCTTCTGGTATTCTCTGCTTTCAGCCAAGATCCATCTAACATCAGCAACAATATCCCTAGTACCACGACCCCTTCTAAACCCAGCCTGGACTTCCAGCAGTTCTCTGCTGATGTGCTGTTCTAATCGTTTTTGGATGATCTTCAGTAGAATCTTGCTTGCATACATCTGAGAATTATACAATAACTAAGGATGATAGAAGAAGAATTGATGCCTTTGAATGTTGGTATTAGAGAAGTGTACTGATTATCCCATGGACTGCCAAAAGAACAAAAATGATATGTCTTGGGAAAAGGGCAACCAGAGGTGCTCATTGGAGGCAAAGAAATTTTGTCTTTCGTACTTTGGGCATATTGCTAGGACAAGCTATTTCTAGGAAAAGGACATCATGCTTGGATAAGTGGGTGATCAGTGAAAGAGAAACATACCCTCACCAAGATGGAATGACACAGTGACTGAAGCAATGGTCTTAAGTGTGTCAGAGATGATGAGGATGGCACAGGAGATGACAGGTTTCAAGTCTGTTCTTCGTAGGATTGCTGTGAGTGATACTAGACTCTATTGCATTTAATAACAATGATAGTAGATCAAGGTTGTTGATTATAGATCCAGGTAAGATTAAGTGTTGACAATTTCAGACTCTTCTGCATCACTAATAATGTTGTCTGTTGGCCTACTGGTGAGGATTTTTGTTCTCTTGATGTGGAAATGTAATCCATATTGAATCTTTTGCGGCAAGCATTACAATTGCAAGCAAGATTGGGTCATCTGCTTAATGCAGGTTGCCAGTGAGTTCTCCACTGATTCTGATGCCACATTCTTCAAAACGTTCAAATCCCGTAAAAATTTGCTTCCATACCACGCAGTGTTCCCTTGCTGTTCTGACCGCCACCTTTTGGTCTAGGTCTAGGTTTCTCATGAACACAATTAAGTGTTCTAAGATTATCTTTCTTCTCAATGTGAGCCATAATATATTATGATCCACATAGTCAAATGACTTTGCATAGTCAATAAAACACAAATAGAGATCTTTATGGTATTCTCTACTTTCAGCAAAGATCCATCTGACATTAACAGTTATTTCTCTGGTGCTCAGGCCTCTTCTAATTCCACCTTGACTATCTGGTAGTTCTCTTGTCAATGTACTGCTCTAGCTATTTTTAAATAATCTTCAGGCATATTTTGCTTAACTGTGGTATTAATGATATTGTTAGATAATTTCCACATTCTTTTAGGTCACCTTTTTGGGGGGGAATGAGAGCAAATATAAATTTCTTCCAATGATTTGGCTAGTCTTCCAGATTTCTTGGCCCAGTTTGGTGAGCACATCTGGGGCTGCATAAATTTCTTCAAATATGTCAAGTGATATTTCATCTATTCCTTAAGCATTTTTTATCCCCAGTGCTTTCAGTGTAGCTTGAACTACTTTATCACCATTCGTTCTTTGTCTATGTTGTTTCCTGAAATGGTTCTCCTCGCAGTCAATTCTTTTTTCTTTTCCCTGCAAGTGGCCAGTTCTTTTTTGTACAATGATTCTATATATTCCTTCTCTCTTCGTTCAATGCTTCCTGGATCATTTATTTTTTCCCTGTAGCATCCTTCAGTATTCGAACTTGAGACTTGAAATTGTTCTTCAGTTCTTTCCACTTAAGAAATGCCTAGTGAATTCTTCCCTTTTTATTTTCAGACTCCACCTCTTTGCACATTTTGTTAAAATAATTTGCTTTATCTTCTTGAGTTGTCCTTTAAAATCTTCTATTCAACTCTTTTACTTGAGCATGTCTTCTTTTTGTTTTTACCACTCAACCTTCTAGTGCAATTTTCAGAGCCTCTTCTGACCCCAATTTTGGTCTTTTCTTTCTTCTCTGTATTTGTAATGACCTTTTGCTTTTTTCCTGGATAAAATACTTTATTTCATCCCACTGCTCATCCAGTCTTTGGTCATTAGTGTTCAATGCCTCAAACCTGTTCTTGAGATAGTTTTTAAATTCAGGTGGTATAGACTCAAGGTTTTGCTTTTTTGTTGTTGTTGTTTTAATTTTCTTCACCTTCACTTTGAACTTCCACTTGGCCTGTTCTACAGTAAGCACCTGGCTTGGGTTTGAGTGCCAATATTAAGCTGCTCGAACGATTGTTTCCACAGATATTGTCAGTCTGTTGTTGCCTGTGTAGTTCATCAGGTGAGGCCTATTTGTATAGTTTTCATTTGTGTGTTTTTAGTAAGTTATTTGCAATAAGTAGATAATGGATTGTACAAAATACATTCTGTCTCCAGCTTAATTTCTGTCACCAAAACCATAATCTGTCTTCTTTGTTTCACACTTATGTTCTCATTATTATTAATAGAACTCCTTTACATGTTGATTTAATTCTGACTGCAAAAGCTGATATAAATCCTCAATTTCCACATCTTTGGCTTTAGTAATTGGTGTGTATATTTGAGTATTAGTTGTATTAACAGATTTTCCTTGTATGTATGTAGATAGTATCCAATTGTCAGCACTGTACTTCAGGATGGATCTTGAAATCATCTTTTTTTACTATAAATGCAGCTTCATCACTTTTTCATTTCTAACATTGTAGATCATGTTTGTCTCATTCAAAGTGACCAATGTCAGCCCCTCTCTGGTCACTAATGCCTACAATTATGCATTCCATTCCTAGTTTTATGCATTAGATTTCATTTTTTTATAACTTCCAATTTTCCTGAATTCATACTTCACATATTTCATGTTCTAGTTATTAATGGAAGTTTGCAGCTGTATTTTTTTCTTTTTTTTATTATCTTTTAATCACAGGCTATGCCTCCTGTGCTATAGCCAGCGGTGTTCCTCAGTTATTCATGGAACTTTTGAAAATTTGTTGTTTCAGAAATAGATGGCTAATCCTTCTCCCTCATTTCTCTTAGTCTGGAAGCTCCTCTGCACTTGTCCACCATAAATGACCCTGCTGTTATTGAGATACCAGTGGCAATAGCTTCCAGCATTGCAGCAACCTCCAATTACTCTAGTACAGCACTGACAGACAAGTGCTGCGTAAGCACAGATGTCAACAGCATGCATTTACATATCTAAGTACAAAAAAGAAGCAATGTGTAAATCACTACCCCGACACCTGAGACTGAAAAATGAGTGTTGTACACACCAAGAGCAAACTCTAAGACAAGCAGAATTACAGGTATCGTGGCACCTGTGCCAGGTAGCCCTTCAGTGACTGTTGTTACTGTGTACCCTTGAGTCTGAACAATATAGACACTATGTTTTATTTATTGTATTGACCAGTCCCTGCAAGGTGGATTGAAGTCGTAGAAGCAGACAAAAAAACATCAAACCAAGTTTCTTATAATTTGCTCATGAACTGCCAATTAAACAAACAAATGTAACAAACCTTTTGGAATAAAAAACTGGGACAAAGGTGAGGACTTGCAGCTTATATCTTTGTGGGAGGAAATATCTAATCCTCTCTTTTTCTAAACATGATGTCTTTTTCCAAAGACTGGCTCCCCGTAACAACATGGCCAAAGTTCTTACCTCTAAGAACTACCCTGGTTGCACTTCCTCCAAGATAGATTTTTTGTTCTTTTGACAGGCCTGTTCATAGTCTTCACTTGCACTACAATTCAAAGACATTTGTGTTTCTTTTGTCTTCCTTATTTAAAACATTCAGTATACTTTGCGCTCTC
>NW_006399758.1:628480-636264 GCF_000299155.1 Elephantulus edwardii | reverse complement strand
GTTTAAATTGATATTTTTAGCAAATAAGTTTAATTTTTCTAGCAGCGATATTAGAAAACAAAAAACCAACCCAAAACAAATGCAGAAATGGTTTTATGAGATAGGAACTTCAGTGCATTACTGGTGAGATTGTAAAGTGGTACAACTACTGTGGAAGTCAGAATCAATTCATAACTGGTCCTCCAGCAGATTTTCAGAGACTGTTAGTTTCAGGGGAGGAAATTGCCCTTTTTTCTCCCATGGAGCTGCTGGTGGATTCGAACCATCAGAGGTGTCATCTTCGATTAGCACAACATTGTATATACCATGTTACACACACCTTTTAGAAAAAAGTTAGAAATACCATATGATTCACAGTCTGGCTTAGACTTATATTCTAGAATTGTAAGAAATGTGGCATGAACAGATACATGCACACCTATGTTTGTCACCATTAGTTGCACTATCAAAAAAAGATAAACACAACCCAAGTGCACATGTGTTGATGAATGGTTAAGCACACTAAGATACATGCATGTAGTAGAATACCAAGCAACATTAAGGAATAATGAGTCTGTAAACTTGTAAGAACATTGTGGTGTTGTTGTTGTTGTTGTTGTGTACCGTGGAGTCAGACTGACCATAGTTGATCCTTTGGTGGATTTTCAGAGACAGTTAATTGCACAGGAGGTGATTGCCCATCCTTCTCCCGCAGAGCATCTGGTGGCCTGAACTGTGTGCCTTCAGGATTGCAGTGCGGGCCACCAGGGCTCTAGTGAGTGAAATTAATCAATCAAAAAAGGAAAAATATATGCAAATACTATTATAAAATATTACAAAGCATTTATGCACAGAAAGAAGCTTTTTTTATTGAGGGAGAAATCCTTGACTAGCTAGTATACATGTATTAGGTGAAAGTAAAGGCAATACACAGTAGGGAGAGCTCAGCACAGTGTTGCCAAGGTGCACAATAACACATTAGGAGGTATGTAAGGGTAAGAAACAGTAACTATAAACCCTGCAATGAAAAGAAAAAGTAGTAACTTGCCAGTGGATCCGTAGACATGTAAGTTGAGCAGGAATGGGATGGAATACAGGAGAATTCCTGTGAGCATATGAGCTGGCTCTCTTAGAAATCCTAGTACAACAGGACACTGCCTGCTCCTTCACTATCCATCCATTGTCGTAGTCCCTTTGTCAGCCCATCTCATTTAGGATCTTTTCTGGCTTTTGCTGACCTTTCTACTTTTCCAAACTTGTCCTTCTGCAGGGACTGATTCCTCCTGATGTTGTTGTTGTTGTTGTACGCCATCAAGTCAGAACAGACCCACAGCTGATCCTCCAGCTCTGATCCTCCAGGTTTTCAGAGGCACTGAAAATGTCACCGGAGGAGATTGCCCCTCCTTCTCTCCAGGGAGCAGCTGGAGGATTCAAACCATGTGCCTTTGGCATTGTGTTGCGATGCAGCTTCTTAGCCATCAGAGATTCCCCGATAATGTGCCCAGAATATGTGGGATGAAGTCTCAACAGCATTGCCTCTCAGTACACTCAGTCTGTACTTCCTAAAAAAGGATTTCTTTAGTTTTTCAGCAGTCCCTAGTATATTCAGTATTCACGCATTCAAAGGCATCACTTTCTTCTGTTGTACTTACTCAAACCTTGCATATACATATGAAGCAACTGAAAATATTATTGCTTGAGTCAGGCACATAATGGGCTTTAAAAGTATATCCTTGCTCTTTAACACTTTAAATGGGTCCTTGGCCACAAAATTTTCCAATGCAATACATTGTTTTCTTGACTGCTACTTCCATGAGTGTTGATTGTTGTGCTGATACAAGTTTGGCAGAGTATATTTCCACATCCATATTTGTATTGCAAACATATAGTAGCAAACAATAGGCATAGACATGCAAACTTGTTATCTATATCCAGTTTGAGTGACTGTCACTGTATTGGGAGCTAGGCTATCTTCTCAGGGGAGGTGGGCATCAGTTGGATGCTTTAAAGACTGTTTTACATTCCCCTTTGGTTATTAGTAACTTGTACACATTCTATCTATGATAAACTGTCATTCTCTTCCTATCAGAAGTAAATAAGAGTGATGAAGGGCAAGGGCTCAAGGAAACAATTAGTCTAAAAGTTAATGGACCATTTATGTACTCCACTGCCTCTACGGCTCTCAGACTAGGTGATGTGTGCTCACCCCCCAACTGACTAGTAATCTGAAGAGAAGGCCCTGAACAGAGCAGGAAAAAATGTAGAACAAAATTCAAAATCCTAAAAAATACCAGACTTAAATTGTTAAGACACAGACTAGTAGAAACCCTGAGACTGGACACCCTTCAGACCTGGAACTGAAACCATTTCCAAAGATGACCTTTCAGCCAAATGATAGACATATAAAGTAAACAAAAACACCCCTGCAGAACAATCAACCATATGGGAACAGAAGAGTGACATTTTCCCAAAAATAGAATTTAGAAAGCAGAAAGACTGAGGAAAAATGAGGAGATGGAAACAGAGAAATACAGGGAGGAAATGGGAAGCATTAAGAGGATTACAACTAAACTAATGAGACAAAAATGTATGTAAATTATTGAATGCTAAGCTAATTAGCTGTGTAAACTTTAACCCAGACCACAATTTAAAAAAATTTTAAAAAAAAATTCAGTGAAAGCCTTAACTGTTATCTCATTCCATTGGTTTTTGCTGGAGGCTGGAATTTCCAGACATCCCTGACCACTAAGAGGCCAAATGCAGTGCTCACGTCACAGCTGCTCCTGGGAATGTTTTGCATTCCTCTTCCTGGCAGTGGTCAGGTGGCTTCCAGCAAGAATGAGGGATAACAGCTTCCAAATAAGAAAAAAGGAGGAGGAAGAGAACAGTTTTTAATCAAAGTACTGTGGGGGAGGACTTTCATTCCGAGCCAAAAGAAAAATTAGGACCAGATGTCTTGCTTTCTGATGCAGCAGGAGTGTTAAATCCATTTACTAGTGACTGCAGTCACTCAGGCATTTGACTTTTTTCCTAAACTGAAATCTTGATAATCTCTTAAAATTATGCTAAAAAAAACTTCCTGCAGTTGAGATTGAAAACATGAAAGCAGCTTTCTAAATGTAAAGTGAGAAAAGGGCCCTTTGTTGAACATACAGGTTCTTTTCAGGCCTGCTAATTCTAATAAGTTGTTTCCAAAGATATAAAATTGCTGCTATCCATTAATGTATTTGTTTATTTATTTATGATCAAATAAATTCAAGCCATTAATTGAGCTAAGAAGGAAACTTTATTTTAGCATTAGCTACAGAATCTATTTGGGTTTTATCCTCAAACTATTTATATTGCTGTTGTTCCTTCTGTATGTTATGTTATTACCCAGAACATATTCAAAACAAAATTTAGGAGTTTCATAATATAATAAACCTAGGCTTTGCCAAAGTCAGAATTAGAAATGTGTGGGGAAAAGAATGGATAGGAATTGAGTTAAGTTTTACATAAATTATGTCGTTATATACTAGTTTAGAAAGCTCTTGTGCCCTAGTGGTAAGAAGGCTCACTGCTAAACCAAAAGCAAGCAGCTGGGATGTACCAGTTGCTCCAAAGGAGAAAGATGGGTAATCTCCTTCGAAGTCTCTGAAAACCCACTGGAAGGTCAATTATTAGTCATTTCCTACCTATTCCAAGGGTACATTAAAAACAACAACAACAACACTAGGTTAGTAAATTATTTGTGTTTTTGTGTGTTTAAAAAATGAAATATATCACTATTTTAATGGATGAATTCTAATAAAATTCCTATTACTCAAGTGTAACGACTATTTTAATGTAAGGGAAGTCTTCTTTAATACTTCCTTATGTACATTGAAATGGAAAGTCGGCTTCCGGCTGTTAGACTTGTTGCTCGTAAGGAATTTCCAGAAATGTGGAGAAGTGCTGGCTCATAGTATACAGTAAATAGATCCAACTCCACCAGGCCTTGAAGGGGGTTTTTGAATGTTAGGTCAAGCAGACAAAAAACATGTGAATGTAATGATCTATTTTAGACAGGTGGTTAAAAGAGAGATTGTTACATGGGGTGATATTCTTGCTTATAGATATAATGTGACTAAAATTCCAAGATTTGCTATGCATATGAATATGTTTTTCTCCCATGTATTATTAGAATTTGGAAAATACGTGTTTTGCTCTAGTGATCTATTAATCTTTTACTTCTTATTTCGTGAATCACATGGCTCTTTAATCTGTACCCTCTGTAATGCTGTTGTTATATCCTCTCAAAGCAACTACAACTCATAGCAACCATATGAACAATACCTCTGAACCTTGCACTATCCTGAACCAGCTTCACCATCTCTGACAAACCTGACCTCATTACCATAGTCACAGTGTCCAGTCCATCTCATCCAGGGTCTTACTCTCTTGCATTGACCTTCTACCCTTCCAAGCACAATGTCCTTTTCTAAGGACGAGCCTCTCCTAACAGCATGCCCAAAGTATGTGAGGGAGAAATGAAACATCCTTATTTCCAAGGAGCAGCTTTGTTTCACTTTTTCCAAGACAGACCTTTTTGTTTTCTTGGCAGTCCATGGCATGTTCAGTACTCTTCTCCAGAATCACAGCTCAAAATTAACAGTTCTGTAGGAATGTGTGAAACACAGTGTATATAAATGATACACATTGTATACAAATTTTGTAGGCAAACCAATATAAAATTAAAGTAGGGGGAAGTCATCAATTCTTTTTCTCAACCTTATTCATTGTCCAGCTCTCAGATGTGTAGCAAGCAATTGAGATGGCCTTGATCAGGGGCACCATAGTCTTTAGATGGACAATGTTGCTCTTTATATTAATGTTTGATTTTAGGACTGTTCAAGAGAAAAATGACAGAAATGTTATTTTTATTTTAAGATTTTCATATCCACAAAGCCAAATACTCAGTGTGAAGAAATTCCTCTCCAAAATTAATCCTGTCAATAGTGTATCTTTCAGCCGGGTTGCTGATCTTTTCTTTCCTGCTTTAAACTAGGCTTACCAAATCTTACATTAAGTGGTATATCGGGGTGGAGCTACAGACACCTGTTTGTGACCTATTTTGTGTGTGTGTGTGTGACCTATTATTGATGTCAGTGAAAAAGGACAGCGGGGTTCAATCAATCATGCTAAGACCAGTGCTGCTTTCCTTCTCTTTATAATCCTCGTCCTACCCAGCTTATTTGGTTCATTTGCTTTTTCTGAAATAGGAATATCTGCCTATATAGATTTATAAAGTAACTACTTAAACCAAATCTGGTAACCCAATTTCACTGAGTTTTTGTTACTTTTAATAGGAGGTTCTTCCAGAAAAGATCATGTTATTACACTTGAATCTGTTAGTAACAATTTAAATTTTAAATGTTAGTTAGAAGTGTTTGGCATGCATCTGTCTGATGTGCTGGGACATTGTATAAATGATTTTGCATTGAACTTCACTATTATTTGTTGGAAAAGTATAATTATCTAACAATTGGTACAGTAATCTTTTTGAAACAGACATTTTAGTTACGATTTTTGACAGTGATCTCTGTATGCTGTCAGGATGTGATTTGGAGGGTTCTGACATGCCTGTGGCACTACAAACAGGTAGTGCAAGAAATCCATCTTTTCACAACACCCCCCTCCAAACAACAGGTGAAACCCAGCTGTAATGCTTTTTATTAAAGCGTTTAAGGCTTTATGTTACTTTTGAAGGGTAATGTAAAGACGAAGAGAAAGGAAAAATTTGTGAAAGCCAAATTATAAAACTGATTAACTGAGGCAGGTGGAGGTGAGAGGGAACTACAGGTGGGGCATGGGAATGCACACAGTTACCCATGAGGAATGGACAGGGAGAGAACTTCTGGATAATGCTTAGTTTTTCTTAAACAAGGTGTGTGCTACTTATATTTGGTATAAGGACCCCTAGTGGCATGCTGAATTGGGCCTTGGACTGCTAACTGAAAATTCAGTGGCTGTAGTCCAGTAGATGTCACATGGGGGAAAACATGAACCCATTTGCTTTTGTAAAGATTTACAGCCATAGAAACTCTAAGGGGCAGTTCTCTGTCCTTTAGGGTCACTGTGAGTCAGGATTGATTGTACGAGCATGAGCTTAGTTGGTTTTTGTTTTATTTTGTTTTTTGGCAGAGTGGGTGAGGTGTATTTAGTATAGTAATCACAACTTCCATTGGCTGGCTTTTTTTACGAGTGGTCACACTCACTCACTATTGTTGAGTCAGTTCCGACTCAGACAAACCTCCATTTTGTTCCTGAGGTAGTAAAACTTAATGAGAGGAAAGTTTCTCTTGCTGAAATGCTGGTGGTTTCAAACCATTGTAGTCATGAGTCCTTTTGGTTAGCAGTGCTATCAACAAGCTATCAACTATAGCATATAGCTTCGAGTCACACTGATTCTGTAGGAATAACTGAGGGAGATCATAGATGGTATATTCAGAATGGCTGCAGTGTTCTGTCCTTGTTCAATTTTTTCAAAACATCAGGGTGCTCATTATAAATTATTTTCTCTCGTTTTGGTAAATTAATTCTCACAAAATTTATCTTTATTTTATTGACTATGCAAAGGGAATTGACTATGTGAATCACAACGCTTTATGGCTAACATTGAGAAGAATGGGAGTCCCAGAACACTTAGTTGTGCTCCTATGAAACCTATACCTAGAACAAAAGACAGTAGTCTAAATAGGGCAGAGGAACACTGCATGGTTTAAAATCAAGAAAAGTGTGCATCAGAGATGTACCCTTTCTCCATGTTGAGCATAGACAAATCATTCAGGAAATTACCCTTTTTGAAGAATGTGGCATCAAGACTGGAAAGAAGACTCTTCAACAACTTGCGTTATTACAGATGAAGAGAAATCATTCAGGAAATTAGCCTTTTTGAAGAATGTGGCATCAAGACTGGAAAGAAGACTCTTCAACAACTTGCATTATTACAGATGACACAACTTTGCTTACTGAAAGTGAGGATTTGAAATGCTTGTTGCAGAAGATCAAAGACTAACAGTGCATTACATCTCAACATCAGTAAAACAAAATCCTCGCTACTGAACTGATAAGCAACATCATGATAAAAGATAACATAAAAGATTGTAGCTGTCAATGCTTTAATTTTACTTGGACCCAGTTATCATCCTTGTTAGCAGCAATCAATAAACCAAAAGATTATAAGAAAGAAAAAACAAACAAACAAAAAGAGACCAAAAGATGTATTCCATAGGAAAATTTGCTGTCAAGGACTTCTCCAAAGTGTTAAAAAGCAGTAATGTCAGTTGAAAGACTAAGGTTTATATAGTCTAAGCCATGATCTTTTCATTTCCTTGCTTTGCATCCATGAAAGTTGGAAAATAAATAAGAATGTAGAAGAATTGATGCCTTTGAGCTGTGGTGTTGGAGAAGAGTACTGAATATCCCATGTACAGCAAAAAGAACAAATAAGTCTGTCATGGAGAAAATGCAACCAGAGTTCTCCAAAGAGGCAAGGATGGTGGAATCTCATTTACTTTAGTCGTGTTGTCAGAAGGAACTGGTCATTAGCAAAAGACATCATCCTTGAAAAGGTGGAGAGTCAGAGAAGGAGAGGAAGACCTTCAGCAAGATGGACTGGCACAGAGCTGGAACATATCAGAGACGGTGAAGACGGCACAGGATAGGCCAAGGTCCTGTAGTTCATGTTGTTGTTTTTTGTGTGTGTGTGTGTGGGGGGGTTGTTGTTGTTTTTAAATAATTTTAATGAACATTTACAGAGATTTTGGATTTCCATTCAGCCATTG
>NW_006399758.1:622931-627305 GCF_000299155.1 Elephantulus edwardii | reverse complement strand
TCCTCACAGTCCATGGTACCCTCAATACTCCTCTCAGCACCACAACTCAAAGACTTCAATTCTCTTTCTGTCCTCCTCAGTCATTGTCCAACTCTCTGATGCATAAAAGTGATAGCGAAGACCATGGCCTGTATCAGATGCACCTTATTCTCCAGAGAGACAACATTGCTCTTCAGTACTTTGGAGAGGTCCCTAACAGCACACTTTCCCATCGCAATACATCTTTTAATTTCCTGACTACTGGTGCCTAGAGTGTTGACTTGACTGTGGAGCCTGGCAAACTAAAGCTGTGAACAATCTCAATCTCTCCACCATCCATCCTGATGCTGCTAATTGGTCCAGTGGTGAGAATCTTTGTCTTTTTGACATTGAGCCTCAATACATATTGTAGGCTGCAGTCCTTGGCCCTCTGCAGCAAGCCCTTCAGGTCCTCCTTAGTTTCAGCACACAGGGTTGTGTCATCTGCATAATGCAGATTATTGATAGATATTCCACCAATCTTTACCCCACACTTCTCCTCATAGAGCCCAGCGTACCGGATAATCTGTTTTTGCTTACGGGTTAAAAAGGTATGGAGATAGGATGCATCCCTGGCGTATGCCCTTCCCAATTTTGAACCATGCAGTGTTTCCTTGCTCTGTTCTGACAACTGTCTCTTGGTCCAAGAATAGGTTTCTCATTAGCACGATCAAGTGTTCTGGGATTCCCATTCTTCTCAGAGTCAGCCACAGTTTGTTAGGATCCGCACAGTCAAACTCCTTTGCATAGTCAGTGAAACACAGATGTACATTCCTTTGGTATTCTCTGCTTTCAGCTAAAACCCATCTAACATTAGCTACAATATCCCTAGTACCACGACCCCTTCTAATCCCAGCCTGGACTTCTGGCAGTTCTAGGCTGATGTGCTGTTCCAGTCGTTTCTGGATAATCTTCAGTAGAATCTTGCTTGCCTATTAAAGCAATGATATTGTTCTATGGTTTCCATACTCTGTTGGGTCATCTTTCTTTGGGATGGGAAAAAATATAGATCTCTTCCAGTCAGTTGGCCAAGTGGTTGTTCTCCAGATTTCTTGGCACAATTTGGTAAGAACGTCCAGGGCAGCATCTGTTAGCTGAAATATGTCAATTGGTATAACATCTCCTGAGGCCTTATTTTTTGCCATTTCCTTCAAAGCACCCTTAACTTCTTCCTTCATCACCATAGGCTGTAGCTCATATGTTGTTTCATTAAATTCTTCTGTATCTGCCAATTCCTTTCAATACAGTGACTCAGTATATTCTTTCCATCTTCTTTTAATACTTCCTGGATCATTCAGTGTTCTGCCTAAAGCACCCTTGATTATAACAACCTGAGGTTTGAATTTGTTCTTAAGTTCCTTGCGCTTGAGAAATGCTGAGCGAGTTCAGCCTTTTGGATTTTCTGACTCCAGCTCCTTGCACATTTCATTGTAATATTTTACTTTGTCATCCCATGCTGCCTTTTGAAGTCTTCTATTCATCTTTTTAGTATCTTGAATTCTTCCTTCTGCTTTGGCTTCTCTGCACTCCAGTGCAATTTTCAGAGTCTCTTCTGACATCCATTTTGTTTTTCTTTTCCTCTTCTGTCTTTGCAATGACCGTTTGCACTCTTCCTGGATGATACCCTTGGTATCCTCCCACAACTCATCTGGTCTGCTATAAATCTTAACTGACAAACAACAGCAATGATATTTCAGAGGTTAATCTTCAAATCTTCCAAGATGCTTCTTATGAGTGCTTAACTATTTATGTCACCCAGGGACTTCATAGTGTGATACGTAATCAGTTTAAAAGAGAACTAGTCAATGAGCATAGAGCCTGACCAATTTGAATACTCCAACTTCTGTGTTCTAGACTCCTGTCCTCACTGATACAGTATATATTTATCCTGACTTCCAGGGAGTGGAGGAGAGCTGCACAGAGCCTGTAACCTGAACTATATTGTCCATTCTACAGTCTAACTGCATGGACTTTGTATGTACAGTGTCTGTTAAATAATTCTCATACTGTCTTTCTTAGTTTTCTGGGAAATTCTAAAAAGGAAGATAAAGTGATAAGCTTCTGGTAACATAGATAGTTTTTAAGGACTGTACACAGTTTTAGGAGCCCTCATGATACAGTGTGTTATACGTTAGACTGCTAACTCAAACCCTGCCAGTTAAAATTCATGAGATGCTCTGTGGGAGAAAGATGGGCAGTCTCCTTCAGTAAAGATTTCTAGTCTTAGAAACCTGATGGAATGGGTGACATGAGGTGATATTGGTCAATGGAGATAGGTGATTGCTGATAAATACAATGTGTGTAAGCTGCATTGGTGGCAAAAGACTTCATCTTTTTACTTCCTAATATATATAAATTATATGTGTGTGTGTTTTGAGTGATAGGAATAGAATAAAACTTAGACTGTTGAGCAACTGCATTAGAGAAAAATCCAAGAAACTTGTGTTTGAGAATGTTTTGTTTTGCATTTTAAAATTTAACCTTCCCTTCAACCTCTGAAATGTTCTTTCCCTTTTTAAACTTTGGCAGCTTAAAAATGTATGCTAGTGATGGCATGAAAGTTCTTAACTTGTTCCTTTCAAGAGTTACTAAGCATATTTAATGGTGTTTATCAGAAAGATATTTTAATCTTTAACACAAATGTAAAGGAGGAACTGTAGTAAACTAGTGCAGATGGAGAAATTTAAATCACAGGAATAATGTCTCATAATTTATGGGTCAAATACATAGCTGTGTGAACCGGAGTATTTCTGACTCCACACTGGTGTTCTCATTTCAGAAAGGAGCGTGTCTTTGCCTTTGTATCTAATGAAACCTAAGGGTATCAAAGTCTCCTGTGTAGAGCTTATGTTGTTACTGTTGTTGTGTACAGTTGAGTCAGAACCTACTCATAATTGACCCTCCAGCAGGTTTTCAGAAGCAGAAAATCCTAGGAGGAGACTGCCTATCTTTGTCCTGAGGAGGATCTTGTGGATCCTAACTGCATACTTTTGGGTTTCCTGTTTAACTCCTTACCACCAGACCACCAGGGCTCCCAAATGGAATATAGCTTTGTTAATGAGCATAAGGACTGCCAACAACTTGGAAAATATATCCTTGCTCCTCACAGTTCATGCAGCTCAAAGATTTCCTCTTACACTTCCTCTGCAGAACAGTCCCTGGACCTTGGGGCTACAGAGTGGCTGCTCTCTGGCTTTGTGTCATTTCTGTGTAATGAAGATTTTGTATTGCTGCAAAATAAAGTAAAAAAAATAAAAAGGCTTCCTGCTTTTAGAGAAAAATGCATGTGTGTAATTTCAGGGAGAATGTTCGCTCTAAATCCACTGACCCCAGAGCTTCCTCAGAGTGAGCTGCCACGTCAGAGGTAAATCATAGAACTGCCCGAGTCAGTGTGAGCCTCCTATACAGGTTTAACTGAGTCTGCTTTAATTAATCAGTTTATAATGAGTATGGTTCATATTTCTTCCTTTCTTTAAAACTTTCTTTTTAAGAACAAATAATTAAAACCAGAATTTCTATCTTGTTTCTTCTGGAATATGCAGGATTAATGAAGAAAATATCTAGGATATGGTGAAAATACATTCCAAAACCAATACCCAAACATTATTATTGTTGTTCTAATAGAGAAGAATCCATTTTTCATTTACAAGCATTCTAGTTAGTTTTTTGAAATGGATATCTGATCAAATCCTTTAAATAGAGGAGTACTTAATATTAATGGAGGCTGACCCTAGTTCTTAGAAGCGAAAATAATAGAAAAATAATTTGAGTACAGAGCCAGTAACCAGTTTGCCTTCTGCACAGGTTCTCACAGGACATGCTTTGTCCCTCTGGTCTCTGGCATCCCTGGTACATGATAGTGTTTATCTATGTGTGCTTCTCTTTCTATGGGTCTTTCCCCAAATTTATGCAGAAAAATAACTGTTTCAAAGGTCATTTATTTTCCCTGTTTGGTTGTCCGCAGCAGGAAAGGCTGCTGAAAGCTTTGTCAGATCCAGAGTGGAAATTGAAAGAGCCTGTGAGCTCTTAGAAAAAAGGGAATTTCACCCAAGACTTGAGATATCGTGGGGGACAAGAGGTGTTCTGTGTCTCCTTTCTGTCAGAATGGCCTGGACTCCAATGTATTTATATTTAAAAAATTACAAATAACTCTATGTTTTGTAGGTGATATTCTACTGTACAAATAATTAAGAAATTTTTTGGAAATGGGTAAAGATAATGACAACATAATAAGGAGACTATAATGTCACCATTGCAATGGTTCAATGACTTATTCATTGCAAATACATTTTATAAGAGACACAAACGCAGGTTATACACATGGACTTCACCTGATGGTATGCATAGGAATCAGAT
>NW_006399758.1:609639-620971 GCF_000299155.1 Elephantulus edwardii | reverse complement strand
AACAGATTCATCTTGGAGAGGATTAAGCCAAGCTACTCCTTGGAGGCAAGGATTCTGGGGCTTCGTCTGACATACTTTGGACGTGTTGCCAGGAGGGACAGGTCCTTGGAGAGGGACATCATGCTTGGGAGGGTTGAGGGACAACGCAGGAGGGGAAGACCCTCTATGAGATGGATTGATGCGGTGACTGGGATAATCGGGATGGGTGTGTCAGAGGCGGTGCGGTTGGCGCAGGATAGAGCAGGGTTTAGGGCTGTAGTGCATAGTGTCGCTATGAGTCGCAAACGACTCGACGGCACATAATAACAACAACATAATGTCACCAAGTTGTTTACTTTAATGTAATTAAAATGGAAAGTGTTTTGTTCGGATGACTTAGTGGTGAGGAATTGCACTGCTAACTCAGAGTTCTAGTGCACCAGCTGCTCCATGGGAGAAGAATGGGCATTCACCTCCCATGCAGTTTATAGCCTCTGAAAACTCACTGTAGGGTCAGCTATGAGTCACTTCTGACTCAATGGTATATAACAACAGAAATTTTATATATATAAAAAACCTGGAGAAAAGATGAAAGTTTTGCATTTAAGACTTTCGTTCATAGAGTCACTATGGGTCATCTACAACTCCATGACACTTAACAACAAATATGTGTGTATACATACATATATAATGACATTTAATGTAATTGAACACTTCAGATATTAGACTTTTTTTTTAGTATTACACTTTTTTAGTTTTTATTTATTTATTTTATTATCAGACTTTTTTTTTTTCTTTCCTACACCAGTTTTATTTAAAACACAAATAAGTATTTCTTTTTTCAGGGATGGCAAATGGTTGAAATACAGACATTTTTAACAGCTTAAACAAGGTATCAGGAATCCTCCTCAGTCACTGTCATCTTGAGGGACACAGGTGACAGCTATATGCATGAACCTCACGTGATGACAGACATAGGCATCAGACTGGCTATATCTGAAGAAAAGAATGGTTCAGCTTAAAATCGGTAGTCAAACTTAATTATGTGCAAGTTCAAATTGAAGCTGAAAACAGTTAAAACAAGTCCATAAAAACCAAAATGCAACCTTGAATGTTTCATACCACCTGTACTTAAAAATCATGTCAAAAATAGAGTTTTTGCTTTGAAAACTAATAACTAGAGGTCAGACAAGTGGTGAGAGGACAACATACATGAAGAAAGTAGGTCATTAGTTAGACAAGAGAGAAGGGAATGACAAAAATGAATGTCAGAAGAGACTCCTGAACTTGCTTTTCAGCCTTGAGTATCTGAAACAAAAGGAAAAAATGATAAAGAGAACTGAACAGAAGATTTCAAAGGGCAACATGAGAAGAAAATGCAAATATTATAATAAAATATGCAAAGACTCAAAGTTAAAAAACAATAAAGAATAACACATTCAGCACTTCTTAAACTGAAAGCACTGAGTAACAAATTGAAACTTTGAGTTGCAGTACTACAGGGTTTTATGGGCAGAGTATTGAATACTCAAGAAGCATCAGGGAGAATTCACGGAATCATGTGATAAAAAGAATTGGTCGACACAGACTATTTGAGGAAATAGCATCTGATCAAGACTATAAATACTGAAAGAATATCCAACTGCAGAAAGCATTGGCAAAACATAAAGCACCAGGAGTTGATGGAGCCCTGGATATGCTCACAGTCTCTGTTAAGAAATTTGAAAGACAGTTACTGGCCAGTTAATTGGAAGAGATCCAAGTCTGGTCCCGTTCCCCCCCAAAAAAAGTAAAAATAGAAGGATAGCTAGTAAATAATGTATGGGGATCCAAATGGGAAAGAGGTGGGAACAGAAGAGTGAGGATGGGTAGGGGTGAAACTACAGGGTCACACAGCTTGGTGGGTGGAGAGAGGGGGTAAAGGAAATGGGAAGGATCTGGGAAGGAGCTGAAAAGATTGATTAATGATGGCAAGGTCCAATGGTGATTGATTTTATAAAACATAATGCATGAGAATGATTGTATGAAACAATAGAATGAAGAATAGTGTGAAACACACTGTATACAAACTTTCTGAGCAAACCAATAGAAAAAAAAGTGATACAACATAATGTGGAAATTATATAACAATGTTATTAGTGTGACACACAAGTAAAATATTGCTGAAGATTATTGAAAGCAGGTAGAGAAGTACATCAAAAGGAAACTGTCAGAAATTCAAGGTGGATTCAGAAAAGACTATGGAAGGAGGTCAGATGTCAGATGGATTCTAGATCCATCTAGAAAAATTTTTACTTGTGTTTTATTGACTGTGCAAAGATATTTGATTGTAGATCATAATAAATTGTGGTTAATATTGAGGAGAAACTATTCTCCATTAGGAATGGAAAATTTTATGTATATAAAGTAATGAGAATTCCAGAATACTAAAGTGTACTGGTGTGAGACTTGTACACAGAGCCACAAGCAGTTATTTAAAAAAGAACAAGGAAACATCTATCATTTCACCCCAGTTAGAATAGCAGAATTTAACAGAACAGCAAACATCAAATGCTGGCGAGGTTGCGGAGTAATTGGAAACCTTATTTCACTGTTGGTGGGAGTATAAAATGGTGCAACCACTGTGGAAGGCTGTATGGCACTTTCTCAAAAAGTTGCAAATAGAAATTTTGACCCAGTAATTCCACTACTGATAATTTACCCTAAAGAAAGCATAACTGCCACCCAAGCAGGTATATGCATACCCATGTTTATTGCTGCTTTGTTCACAATAGCAAAGAGTTGGAAACAACCTAAGTGCCTATCAACACATGAATGGATAGAGAAGCTCTGGTATATTCACACAATGAAATACTATGCAGCCTTGAAAATCAAGGAACTCATGCAATATTATGCAAAATGGGTGAACCTGGAGGACATTATGCTGAGTGAAATATCTCAGTCACAAAAGGACAAATATTGCATAGTGCCACTGTTGTAAAATGGGACTGACATCAGGGTTGAGGGAAAACTGAAAAAGGGGATGAATAATGTATACTGCATTGAAACAGATGAGGGAGACAACTGTTTCAAAGGGATATATGATTAAGTATTATTGTCATGACATGACAGGAGTCCAGAACAAAAACTGCATAGTGGAGTGGACTTGGGGGGAGGGATTGTATAACAATGAAAGAATTTTTCTTTTACTTTTAAAAGAGAAGAATGAATTAGGGGGGAATGATCAGGGGGAAAAGTGCAACAGTGAATAAATGGAAACCCTGAGTCTCTGTAAACTTTCATTAAAATTAATTTAAAAAGAAAAAGGGAACACTGCATGTTTTAAAATCAGGAAAGATGTGTGTTGGGGTTGTATTGTTTATATTCATTTAGTCTGTATGCTGTACATACAGAAGCAAAAAAAGAATGTGGCATCAGGATTGAAAGAAGACTCATCAGCCAACTACATTCTACATATGACACAATTTGCAAAAAAATGAAGATGCCATTAAGCACTCACTAAAGAAGGTCAAAGACTACATGCAGGGTTTTAGTCTTTTGTACTTAAAGTCACTGTGAATCATAGTTGACTTAAGAGCACCTAACAACAGTAGCAGCCTGAAGTCTCACAATACTGTGAAAACCACCTCCCTCACCATCCTTTTGTTTTCCTATAATTAGGTGAAGAGGTGCCAGTCTTGTCCACACAGTTTTGCCTTAATATTTCTCATGGAGGATGAGGCATATATTAATGCTTCTTCGACAGAAGGTGTTGATTTACATGATTCCAGATAATGAACTCTGAGCACTGAAAGTGACTTTAGAGATATTTTCCTTTCAATTAATACTCAAGTAATTTTACCAAATAAGAAAGAGGATACTCAGTTAAATTTTAATTTCGGAATCCCGGTCCCAATTGGAATGAGAAAGAGTGTGATTTTTGTAAGTTCTAACCTTTGATAGAAAGAGCTCTGATGGTATCCATAGCATGTTGCATTGCTAGCCAAAGTGTTTCAACACTCTAGTGGTTTGAATCCACCAGCAGCTTCTCAAGAGGAAGATGGGATTTTCTTCCCATTAAGATTTATATATAGCCTGGCAAACCAAATTAAAGGTTGCTTGTCTTAAATATGGAATGAAATTCAACATCAAGAATACAAAGATTCTCACCACTGGGCCAATGATAGATGATGAAGAGATTGAGATTATTAACAAATTTAGTTTGCTCAGCCCCACAATCAACACTCTTGGTGCCAGCAGACAGAAAATTAAAAGACAAATTGCACTGGGAAAGTCTCGAAGGTTCTGAAGAGCAAAGAGACTAAGGAGACTAAGACCTGATTCAGGGAATGGTGTTTGTAATTACTTGCTGTGTGTCAGAAAGCTAGACAGTAACAAGGGATGATAGAAGGAGAATTAGTGCCTTTGAGCTGTGGTGTTGAAGAAAAGTATTGAATGGACAGCTAGGAGAACAAACAGGTTCGTCCTGGAGAGAGTTAAGCCAGGCTGCTCCTTGGAGGTAAGGATTCTGAAGCTTCGTCTGACATATTTTGGACACGTTGTGAGGAGGGACCAGTCCTTGGAGAAGGATGTCATGCTTGAGAGGGTGGAGGAACAGCACAAAAGAGGAAGATCCTCAATGAGATGAATTGATACAGTGACTGGGGTAATGGGGTAGGTGTGTCAGAGACAGTAAGATTGGCACAGGATAGAGCAGGGTTTAGCGCTGTTGTACATAGGGTCACTATGAGTCACAAGCAACTCAAAAGCACAACAACAAGAAATTATAAATTTACATTTAATAGTTGGTAGGGTGGGCAAGGTCCTGACCTCACTTAGACTTGTCCCAGAATCAAAGAACCTCAACATTTGTTATTCTTAGAGTGAGTACTCTTACAGCTGGTGGATTCAAGGTTGGCAGTGCAGTTACTTACAGATAGGCCACCAGTTGCTCCAGGGACAAGGATGTACAGTCTCCTCTTGTGTGGTTTACTATCTCTCTCTAAAAACCCTGCTGGAGGTTCAGCTACTAGTTAGTTCTTACCTGACAGCAAACAACGACAAGCCAAAGTTCCCTGTAAGATAATTCTCTTAGACTCTGAAAACATATTCACATTAAATCACTCAGGTATACTAGAGAACAATACAAGCATTAATAGTACATAATTTTTTTTAATTTTATTATATTTTGTGCGTGTACCATCAAATCTGATCTGACTGGTACAGGGGGAGATTGCCCCTCCTTCTCCAGCAAAGCATCTGGTGTATTTGAACTGTGTTCTCCTGGGATTGTGGTGCAGCTTCTTGCCTCTAGGCCACCAGAGTGCCCTTAATAGTACATAATCTTAAGACAGGAATTGGATGTTGGAAATGAGTTGAGATGCTATAATACTGACTAATCAAATAGTTAATTATGAATACTTGCTTGGAACTCTATAATCAGTATTCAGAAGAGTGTAGTCCTTATGTCCTTATGAAGAGTTCTAGCTGTAAGAATCCCAAAATTTCCTCTACAGCATTTCTAATATCATGGCAATAAAATTTAGTCTTCTTGTGGCCTCTTTGCTTAAGAATGCTTTTATTTCCAAAGGATCTCATTAAAAGGTATAAAGGCCACCATGCAAATTGAGGATGGCACACCCAGTGTAGAATTGAATTTCCTGTTCATTCTGACCAGAGGCATTTTTCCCAGACTAGGGTGAATTCTGTTCCAGTGTTTGCTTGTAAATCTGAATCCAGTCATTGTGTTTGCAGTTTGGCTTCCTGCCTGCTATGAAAGTACAAAGCAGACTCCAGTTAGTGACTCCCTGTGATGCTGTGTCCTGCTTGGTATGGCAGGGAAAAGGAAGGGGAAAACCCAGATGGTGACTGATTCATTTGCATACCACACAAGAGGATGACCAGCCTCTTCAGCACATGATTCTGCAGAGAATCTTGATGCTTCAGTTACAGGAATAGGGGAAAATATAAACAGACATTCAAACTGTCTTTTTTATGTTCTGCATTACCAGCCTAATATACCAACTTTGTTAACAAATAGAAGTGAAATGGTATTGCTATGAAAACAGGTAGCAAGGCTGCAGGTCACTGCTGGAGTGTCTGTGTGACTAGTATCCATTGGCCACTCAGCTGTTCACAGGGTAGTGCCAAGACCTTTATTATGATCTCTGATTAAACAAGACTCCCCCAAAAGTTAATTACAGCAAAGTTTATTTCTTTTTAATTTTGTTTTATTAATTTTAATGAACGCTTACAGAGATTTTGGATTCCTATTCATTCGTTGTTGCACTTTTCTCCCTGCCCACCCCTCCCCCCCAATTCACTCCTCTATTTGAAAAGTAAAATTCTTTCATTGGTATACAATCCACACACACACACATCCGCCCCCACTGCCTCGAGTACACTTTAAATTTGGAGGAATTCAGAAGGAAGCAAGGGCGCCAGTCTAGGTGCATTTAGAATAATTTCCCTGAGGTAATTGCAGAGCCTATGAATGTGAGGGAGGGATCTTAAAGGAGATAGGCCTGTTCTGAGACTGTTCCCCAGTTGTGCTGCCAAACAATGAAGCTGTATTTTCGGGCACCAAATTGGGAAGTTCCATAAGGTGAATAATCATAGGCACCACAGTGTGGCAATGCAGTGTGCACATGGTCAGTCTCCTACTGCCCTTCTTGTGTTACCTAATTTTGCTCTTGCCCATTGGTTTTGAGTTAGACTGACTTTGAGCTTGGACTAAAGTGTTACGTAACACAAATAACGTAAATGCCTAATTGAATAAAGATTAACAGAACCCTGCACCTTTGCTACTGGTTTTTAAAAAAGGGGAAGCATAAGCTTTGAGATACAAACTTTGTTCTCAGAGACCTATAGTCTTTTGGGTAGCAAAACCAATCCACTGCCATCTATTCTGCTCCTAGAGTTTCCATTGGTTTTCCAAGGTTGTAAATCATAATGGGAGCAGCTACCCTATCATCCTCCACAGAGCATATGGTACACCAGAACAACTTACTTTTGATTATAACTCAGAAGCTTAAAACCAGAAAACTAGAGGGCTTCTATCAAGATGGTAGACTAGATAAATGGTGGCCCCAATGCTCTAAAACAAGGACATTCAAAATCAAAGATAACAAATACAATGTTAGTCCTAGATGAACACTGAGTTTTAAAGTAAATGATAAAGTAGTTCAAACCCCAACTGAAAATAATAAAATTAATTAAAACATTGAATAAAGAGAAATAGAAAAATTGTGTAAACATATGATACACAACAGCTAGTTTGAATTTTTGTAATTTTTGCAATAACTTTCTAGTTGGACAGTAGTCCAAATGCAATGACTGACATTGCTGGTTGGCTAGTGACCAAAATGGTATGATCTTTCCCTTGTTCTCCATACCTTCCCGATGATCAGGAACTACAATTCCATGAGACCACCAGGTGACTAGTGATGCTTGGCAGTGTCATCTCTGTTCCACTGGAGGTCACACTTAAACAAGATCTGGTACTGAGTTCACTCCATCCTCACATTTGGAGGTTTGTGCTTTCCACCTCCTAGGGTGGTTGGAATATTCTATCCCATGGTGCGTGCCCAACCTCCAAATGTTTTCTCAACTGACAGAAACACTATTTCTGATGAGAATCTCTGTCTCTGAGTATCTCCTGGGTTGGCAGAAACTACCTTATTGTGGTATCCCTGTGGATCTGGTACCATATACACCATATACATGCCATTCCCAGTCTTAGAGCCACTTACACTCCAGGGGCCATCCAAAAAGAGCTTAACATATGTTCTTCTCCTGTGTACACGTTCTCCAGAATAGACTGTGAGTTAAATCACAAATCATTCAAAGTAAATGTTAAAAATATTGAAATACAAAGCATCTTCTCAATCCACCAGATGCTCTGCTGGAGAAGGAGGAACAATCTCCTCCTGTATCAGTCAGATCTGATTTGATGGCACACGCAAAAAATAATGAAACAAAGCATCTTCTCATACCACAATGTTATAAAATTAGAGATCAACAACAGGAAAATCAAGAAAGAAAAAAAAAATACTGGAAAGCCAAGTGAAACCTTGCTTGTACACTACTGGGTAATAGAAGGAATAAGAAATGAAATTTAAAAGCTTCTTTAAACAAATGAGAAAGAAAAAACCCAACATAACAAAACCTTTGGTAGTAAAAGCAGTCTCCCCAGGTCAATTTATAGCAGTAAACAAACACATCAAAAAATTAGAGTCAAAACCAACACATTAACCCAACATCTACAACAATTAGAAGAATAACACCAGGCAAACCTCACAGCCTCTAATAAAGATGAGCACAGAAATAAACAGAAAAATAATAAAAAGTACCAACACGACCAAGAGTTGGTTCTTGGAAAGGATTAATAAAACTAACAAACCATTAGCAAGTAAAGTGAAGACGCAAATAAGAAATGGGTGGCAGAACTGACATAAACAGGATAATAATAGAATATTGCAAAGAACTATATACCACCTGCAATGTTAGCCTAAAGTTGGGATTTTTTAGCCATTACGTCTTAGCGCCTTCTGGTCTCCAGCTACCTTAATTGCAGGCACATAATCTTGCAAATCAGCAGCAGCTTTAGGACTAGGATAAGAGGGAACATCCTTCTCACACTGAGTAACAAGACTTGAGGGAAGCTGGAGCCAAGAACCTGTTGAGCACAAGACTCTGGTGACGACACCCTGGTGATGTGGAGGGACTGTGACTTTGCTGTGGAGAAACTGTGGCAAGGTCTAACTAGAGGAGCCCTGAGATAAAGGCCTCAGTTAAAAGTTTTTGCTGTTCTTGCCAGATAATGAAAGGAGAAGCTGATTTACAAGCATCCTGGGCAAACCTTGCTGGATTATTTGGATTCGAATGCTGAACTGAAACCAGGACTTTTACTAATTTGTGTTTTGCTGTCATTGTGGTTTGGGACTGCTGGACTAACCCTGGATTTGCGCTGGCTGATATTCTTTGCCTCCCCCACTCTTCAACGTATTATTTGATAAAGCCCATTCTCAGTACCATAACTGTAAATAAAGTCTGTGAGTCAACAATATCAAACCTCTTACTACTGCTGTGGCTCTAGAGACATATGGTCTCTTTTTCTGCTTTCTTCTCTCAGGCTTTGCTGTTTTCATTCCCTTTAGTCTTTTTAGACATGCTCATGGCCTTGTGCCCCTATGTCTCATTTTCTGCTCATTAGACATCAGCAAATTTAAAAATGTATAGGAAATGGACAAATATTTATAACTCAAGCCCTACTGAAACTAACAGTGCATCAAATTAATTCTTGGGATAGGTTTTAAATTCATTGAGGTACTCTCAGAGCCACATTTTTATTCTCTTAGATTTGTTTCGTCTTTCATTTCATTTCAATGGGAACTTGCATATAAGTAATTGATGGTCAGTTCTGTAGTCTCAGCACCTGGCCTGATTTTGACTGCTGATAATGAGCTTCTCCATTGGTTCTTTTCACAGAGAAGGTAAATGTGATTTCTGTGTAGTCCATCAGGTGAGGTCCGTGCGTGTAGTCATCATTTGCAAATCTAAACAACAACGGGATGCTTCTCACCCTAGCAACAATAGTAAATTTCACCAAGGCAGCAAATGACAAGTGCTGACAAGGATTTGATGAGACTGAAACACTGTTGGTTAGAATATTAAATGGTGCTTATGAAAAGCAGTTTGGTGTTCTTTAAAGAAATTAAAACTACAAGTACTATTTGATCCACCTATTACACTACTGGGAATATAAAGAAAAAACAATTGCAGTATAAAAATACCAATGGAAACTTTTGTTTACTGTAGCAGTATTGATTGTAATAAAGAGATAGAAACAATCCAAATGTCCATCAGTGAACAAATGTATCGAGAATTTAATGGTTCATTCACACTATGGAGTACTGTGGAACAATGAAAAACAATGATGAATTCGTGAGACACTACACAACACAGATGAGTATATAGGACCTTATGTGGGTAAAATAAGTCTATCATAAAGGACAAAAGCTGTGAGACCAGTGTTACAGAACAAGCTAGAAAAAGATTTACATATAGAGAGAATCAATCTAGAGTGGTTGACAGGGAGGAAAATTTGAATAGACAATTATTTCATAAATAACAGACACTGTTTTAGAATGAGTGAGGAGGAGGACAGTAAGGAATGAATAGAAGATCAGACATTGTATGTAATTTCAATTAATGTTCTAGAATAAAATATGCATTAATAATTGATTAATAATTGAAAATCGCAGGAGCAATTAAAAATTTTTTCAAATAAAAAATGTATGTGGGATCAAATTGACAATAACAGCTCAAGAGATTAGACACTAATATTAGAAGCCAGTGGGTTAATATTAATGAGGGAGGAATAACTCAGAAAACAAGGTGAAATTATTACACAACTGAAAAACAACAATAAATGACTAAATTTTCAAGTATAAATTGTTGAATTGGTTTATGTACTGTGCTCAAAATAACAAAATATATTTCTAAATAAATCTTTTTAAAAATATCTTTAGTAAAACTAGAATGAAAACAACATACCAAAATCATTGAGGCACCCCACCCCATAAGAGTTAATCAGAAAACAATTTACAGCAATAAACCCATAAAAAGAAACATCTTAATGCTACATCTAGTAAAGAGCAACAAAGTATAGTCACTAGAAGAGAGAATATTAAAGATTGTTATGTGCCATTGAGTTCCTGTGACTCATAGCGACCCTATGTACAACAGCATTAAACCTTGCTCTATCCTGTACCAACCTCCCTGTCTTTGACACACCTACTCTAATTACCCTAATCTCTGAATCAATCCATTTCATCAAGGGTCTTACTCTCTTGCATTGTCCCTCCACCCTCCCAAGCTTTATGTCCCTCTCCAAGACTGGTCCCTCCTTGCAACATGCCCAAATTATGTCAGACAAAGCTGCAGAGTCCTTGCCTCTAAGGAGCAGCCTGGTTTAATCCTCCCCAGGATGAAGATTAAGACAGAAAGAAATGATACTAAAAAGAGTAGGGAAAAACCCCAATAGGACTAGAAGTAGGTTCTTTGAAAGAATTGATAAAATAGGCATCCACTTTCTAAACAACATGCCTCTGGAAACTATGACTTTGAGAAACAGTGATAGTTGTACAAAGGCTTCAGGTCTTTTGTTCATAGGTTGCTATGAGTTGTACTCCACTCAGAGGCAATCAACAACAACAGTTGTTGTTCTTGTTGTTATGTACCCTCGAGTCGTTTGTGACTCATAGCGACCCTATGTACAACAGCCCTAAACCTTACTCTACCCTGTGAGAATCTCATTGCCTCTGACACACCCATCCCAATTACCCCAGTCACTGAATCAATCCACCTCATA
>NW_006399758.1:606115-607769 GCF_000299155.1 Elephantulus edwardii | reverse complement strand
TGTGGATTCGGTTTAATTTTCCTCAGCTTCACCTTGAACTTGCATATGAGTAGTTGGTGGTCTGTTCCACAATCAGCTCCTGGTCTAGTTTTCACAGCTGATATTGAGCTTCTCCAGCGGTTTTTTTCCACAGATGTAATTGATCTGATTCCTATGCATACAATCAGGTGAAATCCATGTGTATAAGACGCAAATAATAGAAACAGGAAATAAAATGGATGACATAAAAACAAAACCAACCAAAGATGATTACTGTAATAATCCATACTGAAGTTCTTGCTGTGCTATGTTGTTGTTGTTGTTATTTGCCATCGAGTTGTTTGCGACTCATAGTGACCCTATATACAACAGCTCTAAACTCTGCTCTGTTCTGTGCCATTCTCATTGTCTCTGACACACTCATCCCAATTGCCCCAGTCACCGAATCAATCCATCTCCCAGAAGGCTTTCCCCCCTTGTGCCTGCCCTTCACCCTCCCAAGCATGATGTCCCTCTCCAAGGACCGGTCCCTCTTTACAACATGACCAAAGTATGTCAGACGAAGCCTCAGAATCCTTGCCTCCAAGGATCAGCCCGGTTTAACCCTCTCTAAGATGAATCTGTTTGTTTTCTTGGCAGTCCATGACACTCTCAGCATTCTTCTCCAATACCAAAGCTCAAAGGCATCAATTCTCCTTCCATCCTCCCTGGTCATTGTCCAACTCTCTGACACATAACAAGTGAGCTATGTTGTTATTGTTTTAAGTGCCCTCAAGTCAGGTCCAACTGATAAACTCTGTGAATTACAGATCAGAGCCTTATTCTATCCTGCACCATTCTCAGAATCTCTAGCATGTTCAAGCCCATTGTTGCAGTCTCTGAATCAGTATGTTTTTTGTGTTTGTTTTTTTTTATAGTCTTCCCTTTCTCTAACACCCTGACTTTCCCAGTATGGTTGATGTCTTTTTCCAACAGTTGACCTCTCCTGACAAGAGGCCCAAAGTATGTGAGTTGAAGTTTTATTATCTTTGCCTCTGAGTAAGACATTGGTTTTCCTCTCTTCAAGACAGACTTATTTATTCTCTTGGTAGTCCATGGAATAGTCAATAATGCTTATCAGCACCACAACTCAAAGACATACATTCTACTAGCATTATTCATAGTCCAGCTTTCAAATGCATAGGAAGAAATTTCAAAAACCATGGCTTGTATTGTATGCCCCTTAGTCTTTAAACGGCCATGCTTGCTCTTTAGAACTTTGGAGAGGTCTGTAACAACAGATTTTCCAAATGCAGCAAGTCTTTTGATTTCTTCACTGCTGATACCATAAGTATTGACTGTGAATCCAGGTAAAATGAGTTCTTAATAATTTCAGCCTTTCTCCATCAATGATTATGATGTCCATTGGTTCAGTGGGAAGTTTTATTTTCTTGGTATAAAGGAGTAATCTATATTGAAGGCTGTAGTTTTATTTTCTTCAGTAAGTGCTTCAAGTAGTCTACACTTTTCTGCAAGGAAGGTTGTACCATCTGTGTAGCACAATTTGTTGATGAATCTTCCTCTTAGCCTAATGCCATGTTCTTCTTCATATAATTAATCTTCTCAACTAATTTCTTAGTATGCAAATTGAATAATTACAGAGAAATGATGCAACCCCGTTGCTCCTGTCTTAATT
>NW_006399758.1:604232-605730 GCF_000299155.1 Elephantulus edwardii | reverse complement strand
AGGAAATAGACAGTTTTAGAAAAACACTACCTCTTTACATAGACTGAGGTAGAAAATTTGAACAAACAAATCACAGAAGAAGAAATTGACCGTGTCATTTTAAAAACAACACACTAAACCATTCATCCAAAATAGTCCTGACCAGACAGTTTTCTACAAAAGTCTCATTGAAGAATTGACAATAATTCTACTCAGTTGAGTTGTAATCGATCCATACCTGACGCTCCAAAGGGTTTTCAGAGTAGTTAATCATTCTGAAGGAGATGCCTATCCATCTCCCACAGAGCAGCTGGTGGATGTGAACACCATGCCTTTAGGATTGCAGCATAGCTTCTCCCCCTTCCCCAGTCCATATGCACTTTACTACAGACCTGGGAGGACAGTGGGTTGGCCTCAGAGACTGTCTCCACAACTGGGAGAGGTCACCAGATTTTTATACTAGGGTGAGATACTTAACAATAAACTTTTGTTAGTAAAGTCAAAGAATTTCTATATCCTAATAGAAAAC
Organism: Elephantulus edwardii; assembly: GCF_000299155.1. NCBI lineage: Eukaryota > Metazoa > Chordata > Mammalia > Macroscelidea > Macroscelididae > Elephantulus > Elephantulus edwardii. The sequence goes on along the minus strand of NW_006399758.1, from coordinate 605,222 downwards.
CCATTCACACTCAGATACTCCCTTTCCAGGCAAACAAGCAGATTATGTTACAATTTACATATGATTGGGGAAAACAGCTTCAAAGAGATAACAGCTAATCTAAGAGATGCTGATAAACAGACAGATCTTCTGATAAACAGACAGATTAAAGAAAGGACACTAAGAATTCTAAGGTCAAACAATTAGCCTTTCAGGCTGGAGAAAACCTGCCAGTTTTATAATTATATAACTGTAGTTCTGTAACTGATACATACATAGAGAATTCTGAACTTATCAGTACCAGCCCTCTCATTCCCTCCTCTTTTTATATCAGTCTTATATCTATAAGACAGTCATCTGGATTGATTCTTGGGGGAGTTATTTGTGGGTTCCCCATTTGAGAATAGGGGCACAGAGTCTCCGGCTGCTTCAGCAGCATAGCTTCTTACCACTAGGACTCTAGAGCTCCAAAGATGAAATTGTTGTTGTTGTTGTTGCTAGGTACCATTAAGTCAAGTACAACTCACAGTGATCCTGTGAACAACAGATCTGAACCTTGCTCTATCCTGAGCTATTCTCATACTTTTTAAAAAATATTTTATTAAATTTAATGAACATTTACAGAGATTTTGGATTTCCATTCATTCATTGTTGCACTTTTCTCCCTGCCCACCCTTCCCCTCCAGTTCACTCTTCTCTTTGAAAAGCAAAAGAAAAATTCCTTCATTGGTATCCAGTCTTCACTCCTCTCCCACCCTGAGTACATTCCACAATGCAGTCTTCATTCTGGCCTCTTGTGATAACCATAATACCCTATCATATATCACTTTTAAGGGGAAAAAAAATGTCAGCAGTTGACGTGTTTGGAATCACAGAAGCCAAGAAAGCTTAAGATACAAGCTGTCAGATCATGGTTGGACAATGGAAGATATTTTCTGAAGGGACTTAGCAGATGTGAAGGGTTATCCTGGTGGAGGGTGGAGCTGGGAAGTAAGTGGGTCAAGGCACTGG
>NW_006399758.1:588217-599177 GCF_000299155.1 Elephantulus edwardii | reverse complement strand
ATTTTACAACAGTGGCACTATGCAGTATTCATCTTTTTGTGACTGAGATATTTCACTCAGCATAATGTCCTCCAGGGTCACCCATTTTTAATAATATTACATGAGTTCCTTGTTTTTCAATGCAACACAGTATTCCATTGTGTGAATATACCACACCTTCTCTATCCATTCATTTGTTGATGGGCACTTAGGTTGTTTCCAACTCCTTGCTATTGTGAACAAAACTGCAATAAACACGGGTGTGCATATATTTGCTTGGATGGTGGTTATGGTCTCTTTAGGGTATATTCCCAGTAGTGGAATTGCTGGGTCAAATGGTATCTCTATTTGCAAATTTTTGAGACAGCACCATACCGCCTTCCACAGTGGTTGCACCAATTTACACTTCTACCAACAGTGAATGTGCTGTTCCAGTTTCTCCACAACCTTTTTGGCATTTTTTGCTTGCTGTTCTGTTAAATTTTGCTATTCTTACTGGGGTCAGATGATATCTCATAGTTGTTTTGATTTGCATCTCTCTTAGAGCTAGGGATTTTGAATATTTCTTCAGGTGCTTGTATCCTCATAGTTTTTGACAAACAAGAGCCCATTTCAGCAGTCACCGTGTCAGTCCACCTGGTTGAGGATCTTCCTCTCCTTTGCCAACTCTCCACCCTTCTCAGCATCATGTTTCCAAGGAATAGCCCCTCCTAACAACATGCCCAAAAGAGCACTCCAGCTGCAAGCTCTCCAAGACAGTTCTTTTTCCTTGACTGTCTATGGGATGTTCACTGCTCTTATTCAACACAATAGCTCAAAGGTATCAGTTCTTTTCCTGTCATCCTTATTCATTATCCAGCTCTCAGATGCATAACAAGTGATTAGAAAGACAATGGCTTGAATCAGATGCATCTTAGTTCTCAAGCTGACATCACTGTTGTTGTTGTTATGTGCCATTGAATCACTTGCCACTCATAGTGACCCTATGTACAGCATCCTTAAACTCTGCTCTGTCCTGTGCCAATTGTGCCATCTCTGACACACCCATCCCGATTACCCCAGTCACTGAATCAATCCACCTCATAGAGGGTCTTCCTGTCCTGCGCTGTCCCTCCACCCTACCAAGCATGATGTCCCTCTCCAAGGACCTGTCGCTCCTTGCAACGTGTTCAAAGTATGTTAGACAGAGGCTTAGAATCCTTGCCTCCAAGGAGCAGGCTGACGTCATTACTCCTTGATAATTTGTGGAGATCCCTAACTGGAGATTTTTCCATTGCAATGTGTCTTCTTATTTTCTAACTTCTGATGCAAAGAGTGTTAATTGTGGATCCAAGGAAGATGAAGCTGTTGATAGTTTCAGTCTCCTCTCTGTCCACCATGATGTTGCCTATAGGTCCAATGTTAAGAATCTTTGTTTTCTTGAGATTGAGATGCAATCCATATTAAAGGTTGCATTCTTTGATCTTCTGCAGCAAGTACTTCAAGTCCTCCTCACTTTCAGCAAGGATGGTTGTGTCATCTGCATAACACAGGTTATTAATGAGTCTCCCTTCAATCCTGAGGCCACTCTCCTCCTTTTAGAGGATAGATTCTTCTCAATTTTAAACCATGAAGTGTTCCTTCCCCCTGCTCTGTTTTTTCAACAACAGCCTGGTCCAGGTACAGGTTCTGTATGAGCACAATTAAGTGCTTTGGGATTCCCATTCTTCTCTAAGTCAGCCACAACTTGTTATGATCCACACAGCCAAATGCCTTTGCATAGTCATTAAAGCATAAATCAGGACCTAGTGAGTGGGCCTTTGTATTTAAAAGGTGGTTGATTGAGTCTTGACTCAGAGTCTCCAGTTTGAAGTGGTTGGAATCTGGAGGGTAGGTGGTTTTAATTTAATTGAAAGTCAGATATAAACTCTTTGGGTGTGTTTTATTTCATTAACAATCAAATGTATGCTGATTTGGCCTGGTTTTAATTGTACTTGGGGGTAATATTGTTCTAAGTTGTACAGCATTTGTCAGTTTGCTCTACTGAGATAACTTGGGGTTGCTGTGATACTGAAAGCTGTGCCACTGGTGTGTCAAATGCCATAAGGGTTATGCATGATGGACAGGTTTTGATGGAGCCCCCTGATAAAGACAGACTAAGAAGCAGGATTGGTCATCTGTTTCTCAAATAGCAGACCTTTGAAAACCCTATGAACACTAGAGGAATGAGGATAGTTAGTGTAGTGATAGAGCCCTGATTGGAAGTCTGTTGAAATAAAAACAATAATAAACATCGTTTAATAATTGGAACATGACATATATGTAGTTTGAATTTTGGGAAAACTGGAAAGGCCAAAGGCACAAGGTTTATACTTACCAGGAGAGAAGTTCTCCTGTGTGATTTACAGCCTCTGAAATCCTCTGGAGAGTCAGCAATGGGTCGATTGTCTATCTGGGTTTCATAGACTACTCAAAGGCATTTGATTGTGGATCACAATAAGCTGTAACTAACATTGAGAAGAATGGGAATCCCAGAACAGCTACTTGTGCTCATGTGAAACCTATACTTTTCATGTTGAAGTACTGAAAAAGAAATTCAGCCTTGAAGTTGCAGTCTTGAAGAATTCCAAAGGCAAAATCTTAAGTGATGCAGGAAATAGCAAAAGCAGATGAAAGAAATGCAGAATCACTGTACCAGAAAGAATCTGTTGACAGGAAATCATTTCAAGGAGTAGACTATGATTCATGAAGATTACTTATTGAGTACAGTGTTCCTTTTTAAAGTCAGTTATATCACTAGGGTCCTCCTCACTTTCAAGAAGCAAGCACAATGCAGGTTGTTGAGCCTTCCTCCAATCCTGATAGAACACTCTTCTTGATAAAATCCACGTTTTCTAAATATTTGCTCAGCATACTTATCAGTAGGTATGGAGAAAAGACACACACCTTTCCTGACTTTAAACCATGCAGTATTCCCTTTCTCTTTACAGACAATAGTTTCTTGGTCTTGGTATAGGTTTTCCATAAACACAATTAAGTGTTCTGGAATTCCTATTCTTCTTAAGGTTAGCCACAATTTATTATGATTCTTCTAAGAGTCTCTGCTTTCAACCAACATTCATCTGACATCAACAGTAACATCCCTGGTACTACTGCCTCTTCTAAACCCACCTTGAATTTTTCGTAACTTCAAGTTGATTGTGCATCACAGCAATTTATAAACAACATAAAAATGTATATTTCTGCTGGAGCCTCTGCCACCAGTATTTTAATATTAGCAGGTCACCCATAGTCGAGAGATTTTATTAGAGCTTCCAGATTAAGACCAACTAAGAAGGATAAGCCATCCACTTGTGAAATAATCAGCCTTTAAAACCCTTTGTATGCTATTAGATGTAATATTAGAGGTAGGAACCCTAGAGTGGAAGATACTAAAAAAATATGGCGGGCAGCTACTTGGCCAACTGACTGGAAGAGATCCATATTTATTCCCATTCCTAAAAAAAGGTGACCTGACAGAATGATAGTAGTAGTGCTTTATGAGTATTTCTCCTTATAGCTATTTAGTAGTACACATATATTCCTCTTTTGATACAGATCTTTATCAGCCTGTTTGTTGTCTGGACACTTCCTTTATGTTCCTTTATCCTCTCCTGTAATACAATAATGGTTTTGAAGTTTCTCTTTACATACATGTAAAGAGACTGCCTTAGGATACAGCATAGTTCAGAGCCATTTGTACATAGGGTCACTATGAGTCGCAGGAGACTTGATGGCACATAATAACAATAAAGCCACTTCTTTATTTTTTAATAAAATTTTATTTTTATTTTAACAAAAATTTACAGAGAAGTTAGATTTTCATTGATTCATTCTTGTACATTTTACCCCTCGCCTTCCCTTCCCCCCAGTTCACTTTTTTAAAAAAAATTAATATTCACTCATTGTTGCACAATTACCTACACCTCCCCGCTCACTCCCAGTCCTCTTTGCAATGATACATCCCTTATTCTGGGCTGTTATCATACGTATAATGCCTATTCATAACAAAGCCACTTCTAAGAGAGCCATCGTCCTTGTTGCAACTGTGAAATCAAATTTAGAAAAGTCAGAAGAAAGTCTGTTACTTACTCTTTTTTAACATTTTCTATGTTTTTTATTCCTTTCCATGGGTGGTGGTTGTGTGCCTTCAAATCAGAACTGACTCATAGCGCCTCCACCATGTTTGCAGAGGCTGTTAAGTTGCACAGGAGGAGCTGCTGGTGGATTTGGATGAAGGAGGAAATTCAAGCTGCTCTGCAAAATTGCCAAAAAACAAGGCTCCCAGAGTTGACGACATACCAATTGACATATTTCAACAAACAGACAGTGCCCTGCATGTACTCACCAAGTTGTTCCAAGAAATCTGGAGGACAGCCACCTGACCAACTGACTGGAAGAGATCACTATTTGTTCACATTCCAAAAAGGGTGACCTGACAGAGTGCAGAAATTATCGAATAATATCACTGTCACACACAAGCAAGATTCTGCTGAAAATGATCCAAAAACAACTAGAGCAAAACATGAACAGACATCTTTGACGACGTGACCCAAATCAGGGCCCAGCAGGCACAGACTCCGCTTATCCGGGAGCAGCTGGCTTACCTGTCCCAAGTCCTCACTTACCTGTGCTCCACCTACCACACCTGTACACCATGGCCATGCAGGCAGCCTGTGGCTTCCCTGCACTGGACTGGATGGTCCCAAACACTCTGCCTGACACTGAGGACCACGCCCAGCCAACAGTTCCTGGAAGAAGAGATCTACTTCTTCCCAGTAGAAGAAGAGCTGGAATCAAAGAAGCAAATAGGCTTGATTTGTCTGCATCACCAACATTGTTCATCAGAAGATAAAGACAGACAGCAAAAGGACAAGAAAATGGGAACATAATCCTTTACAGGGTCTTCTAGACCCTCAGAGATGTGAACTGACAGGCTGGAGAAATAAGCAATCCTACATTAGTGTGGTCCTGGGAAAACCCAAATTAGTGGATCCTGTTTAGATTCCAACTTGTAATAACCTGAAGATTAAAATGGTAGCTCATGGCTGCCACCTTTCAGAAGTAGAGAACCATGTTAGCCAACAGATAGCCTCTGTTGTGAGGTACTGTGAGAGGAGTTGAAATTTACCCTTTACATCACTTGGCCTCTGCTTAGCCATCTGTGCCACTTACTGACATCTGATTTTATGAAAGAAATTTGAAACCTGGCTGTACATTTGTGAGTTAGTAATTTCTTTGGAGAATGTTAAATTTTGGGTTACTCCTTGATACCTTGGAATTTGTTACAACTTTGTTGATGCAATAAAGTTTTAAAACACACACAGACACACAAAAAAACACACCAAAAAACCAAAAATCAAACAAAAAAACCCAAAGCCTGCCAGATATGCAGTCTGGGTTTAGAAGAGGCCATTGGACTAGGGGTATTATAGCTAATGGTAGATGGTTCTTGGCAGAAAGCAGAGAGTACCAGAGGAGTGTCTATCTGTGTTTCATTGACTATGCAAAGACATTTGACCGTGTGGATCACAACAAACTGTGGTTGACTCTGAGAAGAAAGGAAATCCCAAGATATTTGACTGAACTAAGAGGCAGTCATCAGACTAGAGCAAGGAGACACTGCATGGTTCAAAATCAGGAAAGGGGTCTGCCAAGGATGTATTCTGTCTCCATACCTGTTCAGTCTGTATGCAGAACAGATCATCCGGGATGCTGGGCTATATAAGGAGGAATGTGGCATCAGGATTGGAGGAAGATTTATCAATAACCTGCATTAACGCAGATGATGCAACCCTGCTTGCTGAAACTGAGGAGGACCTGAAGTGCTTGTGGCAGAAGAACAAGCACTGCAGCCTTCAATATGGATTGAAGCTCAACATCAACAAAACAAAGATTCTCACCATTGGGCCAGTTGGCAGCATCATTATGGATGGTGAAGAGATTGAGATTGTTAACAGTTTTAGTTTGCTTGGTTCCGCAATGAACACTCTTGGTACCAGCAGCCAGGAAATCAAAAGATTAATTGCATTGGGAAAGACAGCATCAGGGACCTCTCCAGAGTACTGAAGAGCAACAGTGTCAAGCTGGAGACTAAGGTGCCTCTGATCCTGACTATAGTCTTCCCAATTGCATGCTATGCATCAGAGAGCTGAACAGTGACTAGGGATGATAGAAAGAGAATCGTTGCCTTTGAGCTGTGGTGGTTAAGAGTGTTGAATATACTATGGACTGACTGCTAGGAAAACAAACAGGTTCATCCTGGAGAAGGTTAAACCAGGCTGCTCCTTGGAGGCAAGGATTCTGAAACTTCGTCTGATATACTTTGGGCATGTTGCAAGGGGAGACCAGTCCTTGGACAGAGACATCATGTTTGGGAGGGTGGAGGGATAGCGCAAGAGAGAGGAAACCCCTTGATGAGATGGATCCATTCAGTGATTAGAGTAATGGGAGTAGGTGTGTCAGAGACAGTGAGGTTGGCACAGGATAGAGTAGGATTTAGGGCTGTTGTACATTTGGTTGATATGAATTGCAAGCAACTTGATGGCACGTAACAACAACAATCCAACAACCGTTATCTTGACAGCGAAACGTCTTCCCTACTGGACTACCAGAGGCCCCAGCTCCCTAGATAGATCTCTGCACAAGCGCGTGCGCGTACACACACACGCGCGCGCGCGCACACACACATACACACAGCTTATTTTCTTTTTGTTTTTCAGATTTGGTAATTTGTGTTCTTTTATCTTGATGTTCACTGACTTTTTAAATTCATTTTAATGAAAGCTTACAGACACATAGGGTTTCCAGTCATTGTTGCACTTTTCTCCCTACCCACCCCCTTACCCCCCACTCATTCTTTTCCTTGAAAAGAAAAAGAAAAACTCTTTCATTGTTAAGCAGTCCCTCCCCTCAAGTCCACTCCACTCTGCAGCCTTCTTTCTGGACTTCTGTAATGACAAGAATACCCATTCATATGTCCCTTTTAAACATTTCTCTCCCTCATCCATTTCAATGCAATATACATCATTCCTCCCCTCCTTTTCTGTCTTTCCTCTACCCTGATGTTGATCCCGTTTTACAACAGTGGCCCTATGCAATATTTGTCTTTCTGTGACTGAAATATTTCACTCAGGTTAATGTCCTCCAGGGTCACTAATTTTGAATAATATTTCATTAGTTCCTTGTTTTTCATTGCTGCATAGTATTCCATTATGAGAATATACCAGAGCTTCTCTATCCATTTATTTGTTGATGGGCACTTGGGTTGTTTCCAGCTCTTTGCTATCACGAACAAAGCTTCAATAAACATGGGTGTGCATATATCTGCTTGGGTGATGGTTATGGTTTCTTCAGGGTAAATTCCCAGTAGTGGAATTGCTGGGTCAAATGGTATTTCTATTTGCAACTTTTTTGAGAAAGCGCCATACAGCCTTCAATAGTGGTTGCACTATTTTACATTCCCACAAGAGCAAGTAAGGGTTCCAGTTTCTCCACAACCTCATTAGCATTAGATATTTGCTGTTCTGTTAAATTTTGCTATTCTTACTTGGGAAGTTCACTGATTCTTTTGTTCGCCCTTTTCCATTCTTCTGTTGAACTCATCTATTGAGTCAAATCTGTTTGGTTGCATATTGTATTTTCAATTAAAAAATTTCCATTTTTATAATGTAGTATGTGTTCATAAAAAACTTTACTGAGATTTCATATTTTTAAATTTATTTCAAGTGCATTTATATACTCTCTGAAGAATTTTTATAATGGCAGCTTTAAGTTTTTTTCTTGTTTCATTTCAGTGTCTGTGCCATTTTGACATTGACATCTTTTGATTTCCTTTATTTTATTCACACTGAAGTTATTATTTTTCCTGGTTCTTACTATAATTTATTTCATTATTAGATTTAAACCTGGGTATTTTAAATAGTATGTTTTTGTTGTATATCATAGTGTCAGAACGTTTAGGTTCCTAGCTGACCTTTAGGTGGGTTTTCAGAGGCAGTTAGTCACAAGGGAGAAGATTGCCCATCTTTTTCCCATGGAGCAGCTGGTGGCCTCGAACCACGTGCTTTCAGGACTGCAGTGCGGCTTCTTGTCACTTGACCGTGAGACACTATTTTTTTATTTTATTTAAATCTTATAGAGGATCTTATATGATCTTTTTGCAAAGGAAACAGACCTACTACTTGTTAGAGCCAGAAGGAAGTAGAAATCGAAGTTCTGTTGTATGCCTCCATTGATATCTGTGGAGGAATTAATTTATTTCCATTGGCTCGTAGCTAAACTTCAAACAAGTTTTCCAAGATGAGATGGTGATTTCCCATCTTTATCCTGAGGGGCTGCTGGTGGGTTTGAACCACCAGAGAGTCACAGCCATTGGATTGGTAGTACAGCTCCCTATGGGCTACACCACCAGAGCTCTGATGGATCCTCTCATAGGGGAAAGTACTTCATACTGTTAGACAGGAGTAAAGGTGTCTGCATGTTGGCGCACAGTCTGCATGTGTGCATGCACCATGTCGGTGGTGCACAGTAAAGGAGCTCTGATGGCTCAGTGGTGAGGGAAAGGAGAGCAAAGGCAAGTGGTTTGGCTCCACCAGCTGCTCTCTGGAAGAAAGATAGACATTCCTCTAGTTCAGCGCCTCTGAAAATCCAGTGGAGGATCCAGAGTTGGCTCTGACAAAGAACTGTTGAGTTTGTGCCTATCTCCACTAGGCAGTTGTGTGAACGTCCTGACTAAGAGTTCTCTGGTGCTACCCCAGGGACGTTTCTTGATTACTAAGACTGAATGTGGGTAGAATTCTTTGCGATCTCCACTAACACTGGGGTGGGGGTGGGGCAGGAAGTCTTTTTCACAAACTTCTGAGGATAGAAACCTGACTCCTTGTTCTCCTGCCTTGAGACCACTTCCCTGCAAGTGTTGGAGTCTATCGTTCTAGCTTGATGATGGTGACAGTCTAAACTCCTCAGTTTTTGCAAGCAAGGGATTGGAGTAAGCCAGTTTTTGTTTTGGGCAGTTTCTGTTTGTTTAAAAGAATTATGTCTCATTAGTCTGGCTCTCTTCTGTTCCTTTCATAGAATAAACCAGATTTTCATTACTTGTTTTGGGATTTTATTTCCTATGTCCGTTGGTGTTTTAGGATTGCCTTATTACTATGCTTCAGAATTGTGGTATATTAAACAAAATATTAAAGAAGTCACCACCATGTTGCTTCTGAGCCCCAAATCCCTCACCAGAATGCCCTCTTCTTTCTATCTTTCAGAATCTCTTTTTGTTTATTCTACATCTAATACCCAGGGGTTTTAATTTTCCTTAACATGAATAATAGGGGGAAATATGTCTACTCCATCTTCTTGGTAGCAGAAATATCTTCTTTTTCTTTTCGTATAAAGCATCTCTGCCTGTTTTGAGGAATGAGCATTAAATTAAGGAATTTTCCAACGTGAGATATTGGACAGAGCCAAGAAAATTTTGTCTTATCTTCCTACACTCTCTTTCCTCTTTATTTGTGTCATATCTGGGTACCTCTTTGAGACCGATAATAGTTGATGTTCATTCTGTTTCTCTGAGCTGCCCCTACATTGGAGGAGTTGAGGGCTAACAAGCTCAGACCTTAAGGGAGCATTTCTTCCATGCATCTATCTTCTACACAGGACTAATTCTTGATAAGTAGGTTATTGATGACGCCAGTTAATATAAAAGTATCCACAGGTGCTTGACTTTCATAGTCCAAGGCAGGTAGGTTACTTTTCCTCATGCACACTTGATTTAAGAAGACTTGCAAGGAGGGACCAGTCCTTGGAGAGGGGATATCATGTTTGGGAGAGTGGAGGGACAGTACAGGAGAGGAAGACCCTCGATGATATGGATCGATTAAGTGATTGCCGTAGTGGGAGTAAGTGTGTCAGAGACAATGAGGTTGGCACAGGATAGAGCAGGGTTTAGGACTCTTGTACATAGGGTCGCTATGAGTTGCAAGCGACTAGATGGCACATAATACATCAACAGTCATTGGGTTGTAAATTTGATGGATGGGGGTGAGGGAAATTGAAAGAATTTTTCAAATATGTATTTGAATTTTGTAAATAAACTAGCAGAAAATTTAAAAAAAAAAAAAAAGACGATGCAGGGGAACAAGCATTCCAAATAAAATGTTTGTGTTTATTTCCCCCCCCCCCCAGGCAAAAACTTGTAATTCCAAATGAAAGTTACCCTGTTGTTCTGAATACTTATTGTTGTCAGAAAGTAATTGTTAAAGAAGACTCACAGACAACAGGGGTGTTATATGGCCAAGGCATGCCGCTTAAACGAAAGAACATCAGTTTGGCCCAGATGTTTAATTTTATGGATCTAACACCAAAAACTCAGGTAAGCATTCACTGACTGTCAAGTTTTCAGCATGGTAAGAACACTAGTGACCAGAATTGAAGAGACGTTGATATAAGTGAGGATATTTGCCTTTTATCTCCTCAAAATAAACATCAAATGTGGGTAACTAGAGCCTTTTTGTGATTATTACACTTGAAGAAATTAGTTCTTTTCAGCATTTTATCCTGATCTTGGTAACTTCTTACCCATGAGACCACTAGTACTCCCTTAAACATCCATAGTACTGAATTAAATCCTGAAGAAAAATTGCTTTAGCATCAATGAAGAGAAAATAAAAAAGATATTCTCTGTGTGTGTGTGTGTGTGTGTGTGTGTGTGTGTGTGTGTGTGTGTGTATAAAACAAGCTAAACTTTGCTTTAACTAACCCAATATGAAGGGTAGATTATGGAAAGAGAAGTCTCTTTAAACATTAAACAAATAATTGTAACCACTTTTAAATATGACTCAGAGTGCGTTGCTGATTAACATTATTTTTTTTAATTTTTTATTATTATTTTTTGTCTTCTTAATTTCAATTAACATCTATGGAGATTTCGGAATTCCATTCATTCATTGTTGCACTTTTCTCCCCACCT
>NW_006399758.1:585484-587867 GCF_000299155.1 Elephantulus edwardii | reverse complement strand
GTGGATTTGAACCATGCACCTCCAGGATTGCAGTGCAGCTTCTAGGCCACCAGAGCTCCCTAACATTAATTTTAAATTATCTTAATTTTCTACTACTTCCTAGGACTGGTTTGTTGTTTGTTGTTTGTTTTTGTTTTTTAAATTAAAATTTTCATAAAAGTTTATCAAGACTTTGGATTTCCATTCATTCATTGTTGCATATTTTTCTCCCTTCCCACCCCTCCCCCCAGTTGATTTTTCTCTTTGAAAAGTAAAAAAAATAAAATAAATGTTTTCATTATTATACAGTCCACCTCCCCAGTCCACTCCCCCGTGAAGCTGTCATTCTAGATTCTTGTCATGAAAATAATACTTAATCATATATTCCTTTCAAGCATTCCTCTCCCTCATCTGTTTCAGTGTAGTGTACATTATTCATCCCCTTCTCTCTTAGATTCCCCCCATCCCTGATGTCAGTCCAACAGTGGCACCATGCAGAATCTGTCCCTTTGTGACTGAGATATTTCACTTAGCATAATGTCCTCCAGGGTCACCCATTTTGCATAATATTGTGTTTCAATGCAGCATAGTATTCCATTGTGTAAATATACCACAGCTTCTCCATCCATTCATTTGTTGGTGGGCACTTGGGTTGTTTCCAACTCTTTGCTATTGTAAACAAAGCCACAATGACCATGGATGTGCATATATCTGCTTGGGTGCCAGTTCTGGTTTCTTTAGGGTATATTCCCAATAGTGGAATTGCAGAGTCAAATGATAATTATATTTCCAACTTTTTGAGAAAACACTACACCATCTTCCATAGTGGTTGCACCATTTTACACTCCCATTAACAGCGAATAAGGGTTCCAATTTTCCACAACCTCGCCAGTATTTATTGTTTGCTGTTCTGTTAAATTTTGCTATTCTTGTTGGGGTGAGATGATATCTCATAGTTTTGATTTGCATCTCTCTTAGAGCTAGGGAATTTGAACATTTCTTTATGTGTTTGCCATCTGAAAGTCTCCTTTGTTGAAGTGTCTGTTCATATCCTGTGCCCATTTTTCAACTGGGTTGTTTACCTTTGTCTTGTTGTAGTGCTCGAGTATTCTATAAATTCTAGATTATAAGTCCCTTAGCAGACGTGTCATTACCAAATATTTTTTCCCCCAGTCTGTGGGCTCCCTTTTTTACCCTGTTGGAGAAGTTTTTGGATGTGCATAGGGATTTGATTCTTAGAAGGTCCCATTCATCTATTTTATCTTCTCCTTGTTGTAGTGTTTTCAGGATGCCTAGCAGACTGTTAATGATGTGGATTAGGGCTTCCAAACTTTTTTCTAATGAAGTTTATAGTCCTTGGTTTTAGTCCTAGGTCCTTGATCTACTTTGAGTTGGTTTTTGTGTAAGGAGTGAGGTGTAGATCTTGCTTGAGTTTTCTGCAGATTGTTTACTTGGACTGTTTTCAACAATCCAAGACAGCCTTTGATTTCCATAGAAGAAACAATTTTCTATTATTACTCTCACACCTTTTCCCTCCCCATCCTTTGCAACACTGTCATAGAGTGCAGTCTTACCACTTTTCTATCACGATTTGCATTGTCCTATATGAGTTTTAGCTTTCATAGTAATGACAGTATTAAGGGCCTTGCCACCACAGTGTACCAGGCCATATATGACTTTATTTTTATCTTATCATTCTTTAGTGTGTTTCAGTTCTATCAAAAGTTTGCTCAGGAATGTCACTTGTTGGTGCAGCAACTCATACCCTCATAAGTCAAGTTGAAACTTTTCCTTTGCTTATCTTGGGCAGGTTACGTGTAGCACTATGACCACCACAGGAACAGACTTCACCCTTGAACAAGAAGACACAAGGCAGCATTTCTCAGCCCACATCACCCCAAGTCATTCTCTCTTGGATGTGGTGCGAAGCCAGGGAACACCTGCAAAATCAGGCGTCCGAGTGGTGGTTCAGAGAGCTTACATGCTTCCTTGCAGAGACGGCACCTCATGTGCCTCCTGCACATACAGAGACCAACCCCATGGCCGGTGAGTAACACAAAATATAGTAATGTCATGGCACATAGACAGAGTACTCGAAGAAAGGAGAGAGCTTCCTGAGATCATTGCTTAATTACCATACATATGTGTTCCTTTGTGGCTCCCATCAAAAATAGGGCACATATTCTAAAATTTTGTGCCATGTTATTTGTTTGCATAAAAAAGTTTTATTGAAACATTAAAATTGTTGCACTTAAAAATCTACAACCAGGATAGGATAAGATAGATGAATGGGACCTCCTAAGAATCAAATCTCTATGTTGTTGTTGTTGTTGTTATGTGCCATCGAGTCGTTTCCGACTCATAGCGACCCTATGCACAACAGCCCTAAACCCTGCTCTATCCT
>NW_006399758.1:547946-582984 GCF_000299155.1 Elephantulus edwardii | reverse complement strand
GGGTAATAGGGATGGGTGTGTCAGAGGCGGTGCGGTTGGCGCAGGACAGAGCAGGGTTTAGGGCTATTGTGCATAGGGTCCCTATGAGTCGGAAACAACTTGACGGCACATAACAACAACAACAACAACATACACATATCACTGAGGAATTCCACTGAATGATCTGTTTACTTATTTCATGTTTGTACATTGGGTAATCAGACTGCTATACTTGTCTCTCTTAATAGTGTCTCCATAATGAGGCATACATTTTTTGAAAATAAGAGTATAAAACCTTATTTCTCTTCTTGTTTTAATGCCCTCATCTGAAGAGTAGAATCTGCAGAGACTTTTCCCTGGAATGTTTTTTTACTGAATGCAAAACATTATAAGAATCTGGCCTTGAGCTTTGTCAACAGCCAGTGGAACCACCTGGACACACTGCTCATTGCAGGCTGACTCGTGGCAGAGGGCATTTCCGTGGCTTTGGTGCTTCCATGTGATTGTCATACATCTAATCTAAGTGAAGCACTTCAGTCTGTCTGTCATCCTCTAGAAAGTAAAGAACTCTTAAAAAAAAGTCATTAACATTTAAAATGAAAACTAAACTGAGCACCCAGAAAATTAACAGTCCAAAGAAAGAGAACAATGACAACAAACAAAAACATACTATCCAAACTAAGTTCAGATAGCCTTGGTGGTGAAATTCTCCGTGCCTAAATTTTGGGTCATTAGACTTAATATTAGGAATTTCAAGAAGTCTCCGTGAGATCTGGGGTTAGAAATATTGCTTTAGAAATTCTGAGATGAAATGAGGATGTTTCTTTTATTTGGAATTTGTATGTGAGATCCATTAAGTGACTATTAAGGTTTCTGAAATGATTTTTAGAACATATGCTTGTCCTATGTGAAACCTGTGCTTGGACCAGGAGGCAATCGTCGAACAGAGCAAGGAAACACTGCATGGTTCAGAATTAGGGAAAGAGTGTGTCAGGGATGTGTCCTGTCTCCATACCTTTTCAGTTTACATGTGGAACAGGTCATCCAGGTGACTGGACTTTATCTGGGAGGAATGTGACATCAGAATTGGAGGAAAACTCAACAACAACCTCTGTTGTTCAGATGGCACAACCCTGCTTGCCAAAACAGGAGGACCTGAAGTGTTTGCTGCAGAAGGTGAAGGACTGTAATCCTCAATATGGATTGAAGCTAAACATCAAGAAAACAAGGATTTCCACCACTGGGCTAATTGACAACATCATGATGGGTGGAGAAGAGATTCAGATTGTCAACAATTTCATGTTGCTTGGCTCCATAGTCAACATTCTTTGCACCAGCAGTCAGGAAATCAAAAGGCAAATTGCATTGGGAAAATCTGCTGTCAGAGACCTCTCCAGAGTGCTAAAAAGCAATGATAGCAAAGTGCACTTGATCCAGGCCATGATCTTTGCAATTACTTGTTATGCATCAGAGAGCTGGACAGTGACCAAAGATGACAGAAGAATTGATGCCTTTGAATTGTAGTGCTAGAGAAGAATATTCAAAATACCATGGACTGCCAAGAGAACTAACAGACTTGGGAAGAGGAGACCCAGGGGGAGGGCCTATTAGAAGAAAGAGTAAGGCAGTGTATATTGCAGAGTCCAAGTCAGAATGATGCAGTGACACTCAGTGTTTCCACTGGATTGGACAAAATGTCATCCTCTAGATGTGTGCAGTGACTCCTTGGTGGGTTATATGTGTATGATGAGAAAAGGAGAAGGAAGTTTGGAGAATGATTCTCAGATTGGGTTACTTGGTGAAAAGAGAGGCTATCAACTGAGATGAAAGGAAGTGGAGTGAGAACAAGTTTGGAAAAGAAACCTAAGAATGCCGTTTAGTGCAAGTTTGTTTAATTTGAGATTTCTATAAGATGGTGAAGAGAAGATACCAGATAAGAAAGGACTCACAAATTTTTTCATTTGGAGGATTTTACACTGGAGAAATGGGCAATCTCCTCTTGTTAGGATTTACAGACATGGAAGCCCAGAGGAGGGTCACGGTGACTCAGAATTGAGTTCTGTGTAACTTTGTTTACTCATTGGATAGATTATCTTGTTTGTGAATTTAAGCTCCAAAGACAATAGGGGTCAAGAGGGAAAGGAGGATATGCCTACCATTCTCCAGTGGTCCTGTCTCCTGCTAGTCCTCTTCAAAGGTCATGACACTGTACCTCTTGTCTGCTTTCTACACACTCCTTCAGAGATGGTCAGCCAAACAACAGTTGGGATGAGGTCATCTCAGATAAATGAATGAGATCACTTTGTTGTTGTTGTTGTTGTTATGTGCCGTTGAGTCAACTGTGACTCACAGCGACCCTATATACAACAGCCCTAAACCCTGCTCTATCCTGTGCCTATTGTCTTGTCTCTGACACACCAGTCACTAAATCAGTCCATCTCACAGAGGGTCTTCCTCTCCTGTGCTGTCCCTTCACCCTCCCAAGCATGATGTCCCTCTCCAAGGACTGGTCCCTCCTTGCATCATGTCCAAATTATGTCAGACAGAGCTTCAGCATCCTTGCCTCCAAAGAACAGCCTGGTTTAAACCTCTCCAGAACGAACCTGTTCATTCTCTTAGCAGTCTATGGTATAGTAAATACTCTTCTCCAACACCACAGCTCAAAGGCATCAATTCTCCTTTTGTCATCCCTATTCATTGTCAAGCTTTCTGACAGCAAGTGATTGCAGTCTCCAGACTGACATCATTGCTTTTCAATACTTTGGAGAGGTCTCTCACAGCAGACTTTTCTATCACAGTATGTCTTTTCATTTTCTGGCTGCTGGTGCCAACAGTGTTGATTG
Organism: Elephantulus edwardii; assembly: GCF_000299155.1. Lineage (NCBI taxonomy): Eukaryota > Metazoa > Chordata > Mammalia > Macroscelidea > Macroscelididae > Elephantulus > Elephantulus edwardii. The sequence goes on along the minus strand of NW_006399758.1, from coordinate 580,162 downwards.
TGGAGCCAAGCAAACTAAAGCTGTGAACAATCTCAATGTCTTCACCATCTATCATAATGCTGCCAGTCAGCCCAGTGGTTAAAATCTTTGTTTTCTTGACATTGAGCTTCAATCCATATTGAAGACTACAATCCTTGACCTTCTGCAACAAGTGCTTCAGATCCTCCTCAGTTTCAGCAAGCAGGGTTGTATCATCTGTATAATGCAGATTTTTAATGAATCTTCCTTCAGTCCTGATGCCACATTTCTACTTGTAGAGCCCAGCCTCCTGGATAGTCTGTTCTGCGTGTAGATTGAAAAGGTATGGAGATAGAACACATCCCTGGTGTATACCCTTCCTAATTCTGAACCAGGATGTTTCCTTGTTCTGTTTGACTACTGTCTCCTGGTCCAAGTACATGTTTCACATAGCATAATCATGTGTTCTAAAAATCATTTTAGAAACCTTAATAGTCACTTAATAGATCTCACATACAAATTCCAAATAAAAGAAATATGCTCATTTCATCTGTTCTGATGACTGCCTTTTGGTCCAAGTATATGTTTTGCATAAGCACAATCAAGTGTTCTGGGATTCCCATTCTTCTCAGAGTTAGCCATAGTTAGTTGTGATCCACACAGTCAAAACACCTTTGCATAATCAATGAAACACAGAAAGCAGGGAGCTTTCAGCTAAGATCCATCTAATGTTGGCTGTAATATCCCTAGTACCATGACTCTTTCTAAACCCAACCTGCACTTCTGGTAGTTCTCTATTGATGTGTTGGTCCAGTCATTTTTGGATAATCTTCAGCAGAATCTTGGCTTGCATATGATATTAATGATATTGTTTGATAATTTCCACTTTCTGTTGGATCACCTTTCTTTGGAATGGGAACAAAGATAGATCTCTTTCTGTCATTTGGCCAGATGGTTGTCCTCCACATTTCTTGGCACACATGGTAAGCACATCTGGGGAATTTTTAAAAATAAAATTTTTATTTTGTGGTTGTTTACTTACAAAGTTTGTATACATTGCTTTTCATACCAGATCTTTCCTGTTTCCTTTACCCACCCCTCCCTCCACCCATCAAATATTGTGACCCTATGATTGCCCTCAACCCTGCCCATCCTCACCCCTCTGCTTCCACCCTTGAATCCTCATACATATTTTACTAGTTATCTTTCTATTTTTGTAATGTTGATCTTTTACAGTATTTGTCCTTATGGGACTGAGTTCATTCACTTAGCATAATTCTCTCCAGTCTCCTGAGTTAGTGATTTACAAAGTCACTGCTCCTGCATGCTGTGAATGCACCATAAGTTCTCAATCTATTCTCTTGTGGTTGGACATTTGGGCTGTTTCAGTGTTCTTGTGATGGTAAATAATGCTGCTATGAACATTGGTGTACAACTCTCCATTTGTGCCTCATTTCTCATTTTCTTGGGGTCTATTCCAAGCATTTTCTTGGGGTCTATTCCAGGCAGTGGAATAGGTGGGTCATATGGACTTATTCTATATTCCACTTTTTGCAGAAACTCCAAACTGCCTTCCAGGATAGTAGTAGTAGTTGTTGTTATGTGCCATCTAGTTGCTTGTGACTCATAACGACACTGTGTATAACAGCTCTGAATCCTGCTTTATCCTGAGCCAACATTATTGTCTCTGACACACCTACCACCATTACCCCAGTCACTGATTCAATCCATATCATTGAGGATCTTCCTCTCTTACACCATTTTACAATCTCACCAACCATGTATAAGAGTTCCTATCTCCCCACATTTGCTCCAGCATTTATTGCTTGCTGTTCTACCTTGCTACTGCTGCTGGAGTGAGGTTGTATCTCATTGTGGTTCAGATTTGCACCTCTCTTTTTGACAGTAATTTTGAGCATTTCTTCATGTGTCTGTTGGCCATTCTAACATCTTCCTCTGTGAAAATTCTTTCCATGTCTTTGGCCTACTTTGTATTATTGGTTTTTTCTTGTGTAAACTTTTGATATGAGACGCTTGTCTGAAATGGTATTGTCAAATGTTTTTTCCCAGTCAGTAGATTTTTTTCTTTTCTATTGAAACATGTTTTTTATGTGCATGGAATCTTTAGAAGGTCCCATTTATCAATTTTATGCATTTTGGGCTGTATTTGGCTGTTTCTTTATACCATAGGCTAGGTCGTCCAAGCTTGATCCTAGTTTGTCTTTATGAACTTCATGATTTCAGGCTTTACTCCCATGTCTCTGATCCACCTTGAGTTGATTTTTTGGTGTAAGGTATGAGATGTGGATCCTGTTTCAGCTTTCTGCAGGTAGCAGTCCAGTATTGCCAGCACCATTTGTTGAAGAGATTGTCATTTATTTCCCCATTTGATAAATTTCATTTCCTCATTGAATAGCAGTTGACCATAGTGTCCTTTTCTGTGTTCTCAATCTGGTCTGTGTGCTTGTCATTTTACCAATACCATGCTGTTTGGGTTACTACTGCTGTGTAGTAGGTTTTAAAGTCAGGGAGTGCCATGCCTCCCATTTCATTTTGGTTTTTCAGAAGTGCTTTGCTTATTTGTGGTGTCTTTACTCTCCAAATAAACTTGAAAATTAGTGAAATTATTCTCACAAGGAAAAAAAAGAAATCCTAGCATTGAGATTTGTGTCTTTTGGGATTCAAAGAGCAAGTAGAAGAGGCTCTAGCAAAAGAGGTAGAGACACAAGAAAATATACTATCAGTGCCACCATCACTCAGGAGGAGCTTTCAGTGTTATGGGTAACTAGGTTAATGTCTCAGAGAAGCCTGTTAGAACTGAAAATATATGTATCTGATTAAAAGGAATAAGTTGACTGGTAACTCCATGAACAGGGTCTGTAGTAGAGTGATGAAGGTAGAAGGCAGCTGACAAGTGAAGAGAGGAAAGAAGAGAGACAGGCATTAAGAGTGAATGTTTTCTTGATATGTTGTTGCTGTTGATATTATGTGTGGTAGAGTTGCCTGCAACTCATAGCCACAGTCAACAGTTTTGAAGCCTGCCCTATCCTGAGCCACTCTCACTGACCGATACACCTACCCACATTGCCCATTACTGTATCAATCCAGCTCATTTGAGATCTTCTCCTGTGCTGTCCCTCTACCCTTTAAAGCATGATGTCTTTCTCCAAGGATAGGTCCCTCTGGGCTACATGCCCAAAGTATGTGACATGGAGCTTCAAAATCCCAGCCTCCGAGGAGAAACTTGGTTCCACCCTCTTTAAAACATACTTATTTGTTTTCTTGACTTTCTGTAGTGTGTTCAAGAATCCTCTAGCACCAAAATTCAAAGGTGTCTATTTTGTCATCCTTAGTCATCGTCCAGCTCTCTGATACAAAGCAAGTAATTGCAAAGATCAAGGCCTGGATCAGGCACACCTTAATTTCTGGACTGACATTATTGCTTATCAATACTCTGGAGAGATCCCTGACAGCAGAATTTCCCAGTGCAGTTTGTCTTTTGATTTCCTGACTGTTGGGATTAAGAGTGTTGATTGCAGAGCTGAGCAAGCTCTAATTACTAACAGCCTGAATCTCTTCTTCATCTGTCATGGTGATGCCAGTTGGCCCAGTGGTGAGAATTTTTGTCTTCTTGAAATTGATCTTCAATCCATATAGAAGATTACAGTCCTTGACCTTCTACAACAAGCTCTTCAAGTCCTCCTCATTTTCAGGAAGCAAGGTTGTTTCATGTGTATAACATAGGTTGTTGATGAATCTTCCTCCAATCCTGTGCCACATTTCTTCTCCTGAATGATCTGTTCTGTATATTGATTGAAAAGTTATGGAAAACAGGATACTTCCCTGATGCACTCCCTTCCTGATTTTGAACCATGCAGTGTTTTCTTGCTCTGTTGCAAGGACTACTTCCTGATATGATTATAGGTTTCACATAAGCACAATCAAGTGCTTTGGGATTCCCATTCTCCTAAAGGTTAGCCACAATTTGTTGTGATCCACACAGTCAGATGCCTTTTCACAGTCATTAAAACACAGATAGATTTCCCTCTGGTACTTTGCTTTCTGCCAAGATCCATCTCACGTTGGCAATAATGTCTCTAGGGCCAGGACCTCTTCTAAACCCAGTTCGTATTTCTGGTAGTTCTCTGTCGAAATACTGTTCCTGTCATTTCTGGATAATCTTCAACAGGATTTTGCTTGCGTGTGATACAAGTGATAATGTTCGATAATTTCTGTTGGATCACCTTTTTTTAGAATGAGAAGAAATATGGATCTCTTCCAGTCAGTTGGCCAGGTAGTTGTCCTCCAGATTTCTTGGCACAACCTGGTGAGCAGCATCTCAACAAGGATGACATCTGTTTGCTGAAATATCTCAATTGGTATTCCATCAGTTCCTGGGGCCTTATTTTTTTTTTTGCCAGGTCCTTCAAAGCAGCCTGCATTTCTTCTTTCATTACCATTAGCCCCTGTTTCATGAAATTCTTCTCTGTCAACCAAATTCTTTTTGGTACAGTGAACTCTATATATTTCTTCCATCTTCTTTTAATGCTTCCTGGATCATTCAGTACTCTGCCATAGCATCCTTGAGTATTGCAACTTGTAGTTTGAATTTGTTCTTTAGGTCCTTTAGCTTAAGAATGCTTAGTGAGTTTGGTCCTTTTGATTTTCTGATTCCAGCTCCTTGCACATTTCATTATAATACTTTGCTTTGTCTTCCCAGGCTGCCCTTTGAAATCTTCTGTTCAGCTCCTTAACTTCTTGATTTCTTCCCTTTGCTTTGACTTCTCATTGCTGTAGTTCAATATTCAAAGTCTCTTCTGACATCTGTTTTGGTCTTTTCTTCTTCCTCTCTCTTTGTAATGTCCTTTTGCTTTCTTCTTGGGTGATATTCTTGATATCTTCCCACAGCTCATCTGGTTCATTAGTGTTCAAGGCCTCAAACCTGTTCCCGAGTTGGTTTTTAATTTCAAGTGGGATAGACTCAAGATGAAATTTTGATTCCTGTGGATTTGATTTGACCTCTTTGGCTTTGATTTGAACTTGCATATGAGTAGTTGGTCTGTTCCACAGTCAGCACCTGGCCTAGCTTTCACTGCTGATACTGAATTTTTCCAACGATTCCTTCCGCAGATGTCATTGATCTGATTCCTGTGCATCAGGGGAAATCCATATTAACAGGACTATGATGAAGTAATTCTGTTTATTGTTACTTAAGGTGTACATAGGTAACCTTCTTTTAAAAACACATGTAGGTAAAGAGGCAAAGAGCAAAAGTTGGTAAAGCTGACTGATCTGAGTTCAAATAACAACTCTACCACATCAGAGGCAGACTTTGGACAAATTATGTTTTCTTACCTATAAAGTTGACATTATAATAACACAATACAGGCTCATGATAAGGATTATTTGGATGCTTTCTATATAATAAGTATTCAGTAAAAGACATCTCACTAGCTCTTTGTAAGTAAACACAAAAACCTAAAATTGTACAGTACTGATACTAAACTGAATAATCTAAAAACTTCATTAATAAGTACTTGATGTCTTCTTCACTTTGAGCAATTAAGACTGTGTTTTCTGCATGTCCTGGGTTGTTAATAAATCTCCCTGCAGTCCTGACCTAGTCCAAGTAGGCAGCAGAATGTGCCATTCTTTCTTTTTCTACCCTTCTGGAAGAATCCTCAGTTGCTGCCCATGCTTAGGGAACTGAGTTTAGGAGTGGCTAGGCCTATTTATTTCCAATCATCAAATGACTTAAAGTTCTTTGAGGAAGAAGCCATTTCTCCTTTTCTTCTGTGCCTGCACATGAAAATTCTTTCTCCTGGAATTCTCAGATCTATTGCATGGAGTTCATGTAAGACAGTGCATTTTCAAGAAATTCAATGCAGGGTCTTACAAGGATAGTCTGCATTCTGGATTTGAGAAAATCACTATATTCTTCTGGTATCCATGATACATCTTTAACCATGCAAACAACTGAAGTTAAGATACTTTATCCTGAGATGTAGCCCAAGTGACTTAGATTTACTTAAATATTTTTAATATTTAATAAATCATTGATTTATTTCTGCTTTAATGATATATTTTCATAATTAAATAAACTGTTCACATATCTGCAGTGTGTATTTTTTAAATTGCTCAGGGCACTCTATTGTTGTTTTTTATCATTTTCTTGCATTTTATTTTTTATAGAACTAATTCATGATTGCCCAGAAAATTGGCCCCGTGTGCTGACTGACATGTGATTCCTGTCCCCCGCCCCCATGAGTGCTTAGAGTCTCTTGCACACACTGTTCAGTAAACAACTTGAGAAATCCAGACCTGGCAGGTTCTGTAGCACTCGGTTCACAGAGCATTTGGATAGGGTTGCCTCTACAGCCTTGACATCCGTGCTAAAGGGAACAGAGAAGTTCACGTTTGTGTTTTCAAGTTCTTTTTATAGCTATGAACCAGCTGTGGCTGGTTACCGTTAGCCTGGGCCAGCTATCAGTGCAAAGGTCTCTTAAGAAGGGTAAAAGGCTCCAGTAGAAAGAGATTTTGTTACTCATGAAGACAGTTCACTGATTTTGCTAGCATGATATCTGATTTGGAATCCAGGAACTCCCTGGATTCAGATTCTCCTTGAAAACAAACAAGGAGAATCAACAGCATAGAAAGCTTTCCCTGCGACCTAGCTGTTCTTCCACATGTTTCTTTGGATATATGTTTTTAAAGAGAGCAAGATTCTGGCTAACTACGATATTTTCCCCTCCGCATTTTAAAAACAGGGTGGAGAAATTGTTTTCTCTCCAGCCTAGCAAGTAATCATCACTTTTTATAGAGGGTAGAGAATAATTTACCCAGTCATCTGGCTGAGTGAAAGAGAACCTCTCATATTGCTGTAGCTTTTCTTGAGCTAACTAACTGAAGATAAGAATTAATATTTTTGGAGTCATTGATTTCTAGATAAAAATTAATATATCTAGAGAATTAAAAGTATTTTGCATACAGGGTATTTACAGAGTTTTGTGAAGCTTGTTTTCAGATTGAAGAATACAATATTCGCCATTATTTTGAATCAGCCAAGTATCTGTAGGACTCAAACAACTATTTAAAGAATTAAAGTATTTCTCCAAGGATCTCACCCTAGCTTGAGGAAAGATTTTACTTTATTTTTCCAACTCTTCACCACAGAATAGGATGTGACAGTCTGATGGACTTAGTAATTCTGTGAGTTGGGATGTTAAGAGAGATTCCTTTATCCTCCACCTTACAGAATCCTTATGGCATTAAGTGAGGCAAGAATGATAAGATGGCTGGCTTTCAGCAGATCTTGATTTTGTCTTTCATTATGTACACCATGGATTGCAAAACTTTTTTTTAAAGGCCAAATAATAACTATTTTAGTCTTAACAGGAATTGTGCAGACAACTATACTTGTGGCTGCTCCCTAGTGACCTGGACTCAGGTGGCCAGGAATGAGGTGCGAATTTAGCTAGTATTCTGAAAAGCTAGACATCTGTAGGGCTGTGAAACTTTCTGAATCAGTCTCCAGGAGACGTAGGGTCAGAGAGGAATTGCCATGCAAGTGGCTGACGTTAAGCATTGTGTTGGGGTAAGTGAAACCCAAATCCAGCAGAGAGTTTTATTCACATTGATTTTGGCCATGCCGTTAGTGATGATTAAAAAAGTTAATAAATAAAAATTAAAATGTCCAAACATAATCAAACGGATTGAGAAATTGTGATACATTCACATGATGGAATACTATGCAGCACTCAGGAGCAATAATTTTGAAAATTGCTACATAATTTGAGAGAAACTGGAAAGCAGTATTCTGAGGGAACTAACTCAGTCTCATAAGGACAAATACTGCATAAGACCATTATCACAAAAATACGAGAAATAGTAAAATATGTATGAGGATCCAAATGGGAGAGGATGGGAGCAAAGGGGTGAGGATGGGCCGGGGGAAAATCATAGGGTTATCACAATTTGGTGGGTGGAGGGAGGGAAGCAAGAGAAACAGAAAAGATCTGATGAGAATCTGGAAAGACAGGGTAATGGTGGGTATGGTTAAATGGTGATAAATTTTATAAAACATAATGAGAATGATTGTATGAAGTACAATGTAAATGAAGGATGATATGAAATACAGTGTATATGAACTTTGTAAGCAAATCAATATAAAATAAAAAATTTTTAAAAATAAGTGGAAATTCACCCATGATGTTTACTCCGAGGAATTCTTATATGTAGGTTGGGAAAGCGTGCTGATTCTCAAGTGAGGGAAAGGGCATATGCCAAGAAGTAAGCCGAATACAATGAGAATTACTAAGAGCAAGGGGTGAATGAACTAGCCACCATTAGCTAATCTTAACATGCTTGATTGAACCCTGCCTTCCCTTTAAGGATCCCTGGTGGCATGATAGTGCTATTCTGCTAATGAAAAGGTCTTGATTGGAATTCACTAGCCCTTCCACAGGAGAAAGATGAACCATTCCTCATATTAAGATTTACTGCCCTGAAAACCGAGTGGAGGGTTGCCATGAGTTAGAATTGATTTGATGGCAGTGAGTTTTAGTGGTTAGGCGTTTTTCTAGCAGGAAAAGATAAATTTACACTGCTCCACAATCCAGCAAAACCAAAATTAGTTATTTTGCAGTTAGGGTCAGACTTTTAAGTTTACATTTGGATTTATGAATAATAGAAACTTTAAAAGAAAAATGTTGTTGTTGTGTGCAATCAAGTCAGAACTGACCCTTAACTGACTTCCTACTTGGTTTTCAAAAGCAGTTAATCACACAGAAGGAGATTACCGAATGTTATCCTTCTCCATGGAGCAGCTGGTAGATTACAACTGCATGCCTTTGGGATTGCAGCACAGTTTCTTATTACTGGGCCATCAATTGTTGTTATGTACCATCAAGTCGCCTGCAACTTGTAGCAACCCTATGTGCATTAGCTCTGATTCATGCCCCATTCTAAGCCAAACTCATTGTCCCTGACAGACCTAATCCCATTCCTCCAGTGACTGAGTCAGCCCATATCATCCTGGGTCTTCCTCTCCTGTACTGTCCCTCCCCCCTTCCAAGTATGATGTCTCTTTCCTTCCTGGTCATGTGCCCAAAGTATATGAGACAGAGCCTCAAAATCCTTGCCTCCAAGGAGCAGCCTGGTTTCACCCTCTCCAGGATGGACCTGTTTGTTCTCCTGGTAGTCTGCAGTATGTTCAACACTCTTCTCCAGCACCACAACTCAAAGGCATTGGTCCTTCTTCTGTCATTCTTAGTTATTGTCCAGCTCTTGACTGCATAACAATTAATCGTGAAGAACCTGGTCTGGATCAGGTGTACCTTAATCTCCAGACTGACATCGTTGATCTTCAGTACTCTAGAGATGTTCCTGACAGCTGATTTTCCTAATGCAATTAATCTTTTGATTTTCTGACTGCTGATGCCAAGAGTGTTGATTGTGGAATCATGCAAGCTGAAGTTACCAGCAATCTCAATCTCTTCTCCATCCATCATGAAGTTGCTAATTGGTCCAGTGGTGAGAATCTTTGCTTTCTTGATGTTGAGCTTCAGTCAGTATTGAAGATCTTGACCTTCTTATAACAAATGCCTCATGTCCTCTTTAGTTTCACCAACAAGGTTGTGTCATTGTGTAACACTGGCTGTTGAATCTTCCTTCAGTCCTGATGCCACATTTCTCCTCATAAAGTCTAGTCTCCCAACGTATCTGTTCTGCATGTAGATTGAAAAGGTATGGAAACAGGATACATATCTGATGCACTCCCTTCCTTATCCTAAACCATGCAGTGTTTCCCTGCTCTGTTCTGACAACTGCTTCCTGGTTCAAGTATAGGTTTCATGAACACATTTAAGTGTCTGGGATCCCCATTCTTCTCAATGTCCCTTAAAATAAAAATATATTATTAATGTTATCAAAACTGATCTTTATTTCCTTTTTCTCTTCCTCTTAAAAAATGCCATTGTACTATAGGTACAGCTTTTTTTTTATGTATATATATTTACATGAAGCTCAACATCAAGATTGGAATCATCAACAACCTACATTATGCAAATGACACAACCTTGCTTGCTGAAATTGAAGAAGGCTTGAAGTACTTGCTCCAAAAGATCAAGGACAGTAGTCTTCAATATGGATTAAAGCTTAACATCAAGAAAACAAAGATTCTAACCACTGGGCCAATTGGCAGCATCAGTATGGATGGTGAAGAGATTGAGATAGTTAACAGTTTTAATTTACTTGGCTCCACAATCAACACTCTTGGTAACAGGAGCCAGGAAATCAAGAGACTAAATGCATTGGAAAAGTCGGTTGTGAGGGACCTCTCAAGAGTACTGAAGAGCAATGATGTCAGACTGGAGACTAAGGTCACCTGATCCAGGCTATAGTCTTCGCATTTATATGCTATGAATCAGAGAGTTGGACAGTGAGTAGGGTTGATAGAAAGAGAATTGATGCCTTTGAGCTGTGGTGCTGGAGAAGAGTGTTGAATATACCATGGACTGCTAGGAGAACAAACAGGTTTGTCCTGGAGAGGATGAAGCCAGAATGTTCCCTGGAGTCAAGGATCCTGAAGCTTTGTCTGACATACTTTGGGCATGTTGCAAGGAGGGACAGGTCCTTGGAGAAGGACATCATGTTTGGCAGAGTGGAGGGGTGGCGAAGGGGAGGAAGACATTTGATGAGATGGATCGATTCTGTGACTGGAGAGAGGTGGGAATAAGTATGTTTGAGATGGCTAGGTTGGCACAGAATAGAAGAGCATTTAGAGCTCTTCTATTTATTTATTTAGAGCTATGAGTCGCAAGTGACTCGATGGCACATAACAACAGAACAACATCAAGAAGACAAAGATTCACACCACTGAGTCAATTGGCAGCACCATGATGGACGGAGAAGAGATGGAGGTTGTTGACAACTAGAGCTTGCTCGGCTCCACAATCAACACTCTTAATACCAACAGTCAGGAAATCAAAAGACGAATTGCAGTGGAAAAATCTGCTGTCAGGGACCTTTCCTGTGCTCTCCCTCCACCTTTCTGAGCATGATGTCATGATGTCCCTCCTGACCACATGCCCAAAGTGTGTGAGATGGAGCTTTAAAATTCTAGCCTCCAAGAAGAAACTTTGTTTCCCCCTCTTCAAGTCAGACCTTTTTGTTTTCTTGGTGTTCCGTGATATGTTCAAGACTCTTCTCCAGCACCACAACATCAATTCTTCTATCATCCTTAGTCATTGTCCAGCTTTCTGATGCATTGCAAGTAATTGTGAAGACCATGGTGTAAATCAGGCACACCTTAGTCTCTAGACAGATATTGTTGTTTCATAGTACTGTGTAAAAGGTCCCTGACAGCAGATTTACCTAATGCAGTTTGTTTTTTGATTTCCTAAGTTCTGGTGCCAAGAGTGTTGATTGTGGAGTCAAGCAAGTTGTAATTGTTAACATTGTCCATCTCTTCATCATGGTGATGCCAATTGGCCAAGTGTTGAAAATCTTTTTCTTATTAAGGAGTTGAGTTCCTACTTGTCTTTTCAGAATTCATAAATCAATAAAAATCTAGAAATTGATGCACAATTTTAATTTGTAACTGTAGTTTATTTTCTAAGAGGGTCACATGATCTTTCACTGAATTTACCCTGGGTCATACTGAGTCCTCCCAATGATACAGGTGTCCGGAGTGCAGCCATCACTGCAGGGTGATAGTAAAACTAGACGATCAACCTTCTAGTGTTATATCACATCACAGTAGTTCAGTGATGATAGCTGAACATTTAAAATATTTTTAAATTGACCCTGTGAGGTTTTAAGATGCAGAACTGAATGTACTGCCAGATATTTCTGTAGGAGTCACAGTTGTAAGAGAATTCTGTACACACATCCCCTCCTCACCACCCAACAGAACATAATTCTGATTTAAATAAATATTTTTTAGTAGACTGTATTGAGAGAAATGATAAGGAATAGAAAACTCTTTTTTTCCTAGCTTTTATATACCATAAAAATATATTATTTAATTGTGACTTATCTTGTGCTTTAATCCATACTACCTTGAAATAACTACCAAGTTCAAGTTTCATTCCATCTTTTTATAATAAACTGCAAAATTTGGCCTTCTGTGAAATTTGAGACTCTAACACATGATGATATCCACAAATAGAGCAAAAGTCACAGTAAATGCAATATTGCTCTGCATTGCTCTCTTACAGTTCCTATTTGTAGCCCAGCTTCTTCATATAGTTTTACATAATTTAAATTGTAAATAATATAGCAACATTATAAAAATTTTAGGAGCTCTGATGTCAGAGTTAAGTGTTGCCTGCTGACCTGAAGATCAGCAGTTCAAACCACCAGCAGTGTCAAAGAGGAAACTAAATGCGTATTGTTTTTATTTATTTTCATTTTTGTGACGATAATGATATAAACACATAAAATACCCAGACAGTTCCTGGCATATTGGGATATTATGCACAACAGCTATGATTTGGGGGTTATAAAGAAAAGATCTGCCCAGAATGAAGTGAAGGAGATGCAGAACTAGAACCCAAGACTTGCGCGCTTCAATGCTGAGCACTGAAATCCAATAAAGACACAGACCATTTACTTTCTTATGTAGCAGTCAAGTTGTTTCATATTCTGTAGCTCAGTTGAACAGTGAACAGTATTCATCTAACAAATACTTACAGCACAGTAATTGTTTTCTCAGTCGTTCACTCCCAACAGAAACAAGCACACGTTCAGATAACAGAATAAACACTAGTAGTATTTTCACTAGAAGCATGAACAATTATATGTCAGATTACTTTTAGAGCACCTTATGTCAGGGTGTTGTTAGGTGCCCACAAGTCTACTCCAGCTTATAGCAACCCTGTGTTCAGCAGATCAAACCTTGTCCAATCTTGTGCCATCCTCCATACTCTCATGCCTAATTGTTGCAGATACAGTGTGTGTCCAGCTTGTTGAAAGCCTTCCTTTTTTCCCTCTCCTTCCCTGACCCTCTACTTCCTAACAACACACTGATAACATATATGAAATGCTATCTCACTGTCTTTGCTTCTGAGAAGCATTGTTGTTGCACTTCTTTCAAGACAGATTATTGTTCTGGCAGTCCTTGATATAGTCAGTACTCTGCCAACATGATGATTCGAAGATGTCGGTTTTTCAGTTTTCCTTATTCATTGTCCAGCTTTCATTTGTATATGAAATGCCATTGCTTGGATCAGGTACACTTTAGTCTCTATAATTACAACATTGCTCTCTGGAGCTTTAGAAAAATCCTTAGCAGCAGATTGGCCTAGTACAATAATACATCTGTTGATATATATATATATATATATAATTTTTTTTTAAATGGCTGCTTCCATGAGTTGATTGTAGATCCAGGTAAAAGTGAATCCTTGACAGCTTCAATTTTCCCTCTATTTGCCATGATACTACCTATCAGCCAAGTGGTGAAAATATGCGTTCTCTTGATGTTGAGGTGTATTCCATTTTGCAGGCTATTGTTTGACCAGTCTTCAGCTAGTCCTGATGCCGTACTCTTTCCATAGTCAAGTTTCTCAGATTATTTGCCCAGCATACATATTATATAAATATGGAGAAAGGATATAAACCTGATACACACCTTTCCTGATTTTAAGCAATGCACTATTCCCTGCCTTTGTTTCAATTGACTGCTTCTTGGTCTGTGTACAGATTCCATATGAACACACTGAAGTGTCTTGGAACCCATTCTTCTCCATGTTGTTGTTCTGTGCCTAGTGACTCACAGTAACCCTTTGACAACAGCTCTGAAGTCTGCTCTATCTTGAGCCAACCTCATTGTCTCTGACACACCTGCCCCCATTACCCCTGTCACTGAGTCAATCCATCTCATCCTTTGTCTTCCTCGCTAGCTCTGACCCTCCACCCTTCCAAGCATGATGTCCTACTCCAAGGACATGTTCCTCCTTACAACATGCTCGAAGTATGTCAGATGAAGCTTCAAAATTTTTACCTCTAACGAGCCTTTTTTCACTCTTTCCAGGTCAAACCTGTTTGCTCTCCTAGCAGCCCATGGTTTACTCAGTGCTCTTCTTTGGCACCACAATTCAAAGGCATCGATTCTTCTATCATCCTTAGCAATTGTCCAGCTCTCTGATGCATATCAAGTAATTGTGAAGATTATGGCCTGGATTAGGTGCACCTTAGTCTCCAGACTGACATCATGGCTCTTTAGTACTCTGAACAGGTCCCTAAGAGCTTATTTTATCAATCAAAAGATGCAATACATCTTTTGATTTCTTGGCTGCTGGTACCAAGATTATGGAGTCAAGCAAGCTGAAGTTGTTAACAATTTCAATCTTTTCACCATCTTTCATGATATTGTCACTTGACCCTGTGTTGAGAATCTTTGTTTTCTTAATGTTGAGCTTCAATCCATATTGACGACTGCAGTCCTTCACCTTCTGCAGTGAATTCTCCCCAGTTAAGGGAAGCAAGGTGTGTTATCCACATAACACAGATTGTTGATAAGTCTTCCTTCAATTCTGATGCCACATTTATCCTCATAAAGTATAGCCTCCTGAAGGATCTGTGCTGTATATAGATTGGAAAAGTATGGAGATAGGATGCATCCCTGACATACATCTTTCCTGATTTTCAACCACGCAGTGGTCCCTGTCTCTGTTCTGATGATTGCCTCGTGGTCCAATTGTAGATTTCTCATAATCCCAATCAAGTGTTCTGCAATTCTCATTTCTCTCAGTCAGCCACAGTTTGTTGTGTTCCACACAGTCAAATGCCTCTGCATAGTAAATAGAACACAGATAGACATTTCTTTGGTATTCTCTGCTTTAAATTAAGATCCATCTAACTTTGGCTATAATATCCCAAGTACCACACCTCTTTTCAACCCAGCCTGTACATCTAGCACTTCTCTGTTGTGCAGTTCCTGTCATTTTTGGATAATTTCAGCATGATCCTACTTGCATGTGATACTAACATTCAGTCTCAATTTTACTCATAATTTATTTGATCCACATAGTCAGGCGCCTAACACAGGTAAACACAGTTCTAGAATTTTCTGCTTTTAGAGCAAAAAAAGGTAAGATGCATCTGGCATCAGCAGTGATAGCTCTCCTGCTATCGCCTCTTCTGAATCCAGATTTAATTTCTGGACGTTCCCTGACAATATACAGTTCCTGGCATTTTATAACAATCTTTTGCAAGATTTAGTGAGTGATATTAATGATTTTGTTTGATATTTTCTGTATTCTTTTAGACCATCCTCCCCCTCCTATAGGCCCAAATATAGATCTTTTCCAGTTAATTGGCCAAGTAACTGTCTTCCATATTTTTTTTATAAAAATGTCATCATCTTTATTTTGCATACTTTCATTTCAGAACAAAATAAATAAACAAAAAGAACCCACAATACACAACGTTCAGCCTCATTCTTGTGGAAGGGAATGAGGCCAAAGGCCCTTATATCCTGCCTTACACACAGGACAGGAAAGAAGAATACTAGCTATCAGAAGGTTAAGCCACATGGGGGTGGGTGACTCAAGGCTGCTGTGGGAGCCACAGGGATGCTATACAGTTGGGGCAGAGGATGTTATAGTAGGAAATTTTTTATTTTTAATTTTTATTTTATTATTATTATTATTATTATTATTATTATTATTATTGTGTGTGTACTGTCAAATCGCATCTATCTGGTACAGGAGGAGATTGTCCCTCCTTCTCCAGCTGGGCATCTGGTGGATTTGAACCATGTGCCTCTGGGATTGCAGTGCAGCTTCTTGCCACTAGGCCACCAGAGCTCCCTTATAGTAGGAACATTTAATTGACTTCTTCCAAGCAAGATACATCCTCATCACTCTCAAGTGGGGAGGATCTCATCAGGAACAGCAGCACACTGGGTTCCTCAGCTGTCACCTCATCTTCAAGCCTAGCTTGATTAGGGGTTAGATGTGATTGGAGTGAGACTGGGGATCCTGAGGGGAAAAGCCAGAAGAGAGCAGTGCAGTTTCAAACAGCAGCACCACCAGATCCTTGACACCTTTGTCATCTTTCTTTCTCAGAAAGAATGTCTGTCTCAGCGTCTCAACAATCAGATGATCCAGGTTGGTCTCCAGATGCATTTTAACCCTCATGTAGCCCATTATAGAATTGTCTTGAAGCTCCTGTGCTTTCATGTTATGCTCCATACTGCCTGTGCAGCAGTGGGGAGATACAAGCCTGTTTGAGATTGTCACCTTCACAACCTTCTTATCCAAAATTGTCTTCAGAAGCTTACAGAGATTCTCAGACTTGACCTTGCTCTCCTCCATTTTCGTTTTCTTTTCTTCACCCTCAGGTAGTTCTAGACCCTCCTTGGTGACCAGGCTCTTCCCTTCAAATTCCTTGGGCTGTTGCACACAGTACTCGTTGATAGGTTCAGTCCTACTGTACACAACCTCAAAGCCGCGCCCAGTGAGGGATAAACAGCAAACCCCTGAATTCTAGCTGACCTTCTACTGAGAAGTGCTGGACTGCCAAGTGGTCTTCCCAGTCATTAGTGAGACTCTTATAGAACTCCCCATATTCCTCCTGTGTGTTGTCATCAGGCTTTCTGGTCCTTAGTCTTGTTCAGTTCCTCCCAGTCAGAATATTTCTCCTTAATGTTTTTGTTTGTTTTCTTTTTCTTGCCTTTACCACTGTTGTTCTCCTCATCTGAACCCACATCTTCTTTCTTAGGCTTCTCTTCATCATCCTAATCTTACTCTTTCTCACCTTTCTCTTCTGCCTCCTCATCACACATTACCTCCTCTTGTTCTTCAAATAAAGGGTGATGGGGCAGCCTATGAACTGCAGTTGCTTCTTCACTACTTCTTTGACTCATCTCTTCTTCTCTAAGTACTCTATCTGGTCTTTTAGCCGCAGGATCACTTTAGTACCCTGACCCATGGGCTCACCGTGGTCAGCACAAATTGTGAAAGAACCCCCAGTTGAAGACTCCCAGGTGTACTGCTCATCATCATTTTGTTTTGTGATCATGACCACTTTCTCTGCCTCCAAATATGCAGAATAAAAGCGAACAACAAATTGACCAATCATGGAGATGTCTATACCAGACAAACGCTTTGGTACCAGACTTGCCAATTATTCCCAAGTTATTTATGAGATCCACCTTGGTCATGACAATGCCTGTCCACCAGAGTCAAAGAACATTCCTAGGAGTTAGGGATGATGTTGATTTTCAGCTCTTTACCACTGTCCAACTTGGAAGGGACTGTCAGGCTTTCAAAGCAAATCTTGTCTAATGCTTCAGAAGCACTAGAGATCAACTCGAAGGAAAATTTTCTTGTTGGAATAGAAGATATAAGAAACATGAATTGGACAGTCTGTGCCTAAAAGGTGAAATTCTCCACCTCCTCTCCATGGTGCACCCTAAGGCATATGGATGAAAACTATTGCAAGTACCAGAGAGATGTGAGGGTCTACAACCAGGCCACACAAGGCTCACCAGCTCCGTAGGGGTTACTCAAGAGCCAATCCCCCACCCCCAAACTCAACTTCTTACCTCCTTTTGATTTATTGAGTAAGCCCTGAATCCCACCTTTAAGTGTAATATTAGTATTTGTTGACTGCTTTTCATTCCTGCACATTTTGTTTTATACTGTCATTAATATGCATTGTTTCATTCATGTCTGTTGTTGTTGTTATGTGCTGTCCAGTCGCTTGTGACTCATAGCAACCCTATGTACAATAGACCTAAACCCTGCTCTATCCTGTGCCATGCCAGTCGCACTGCCTCCAACACACCCATCCCGATTACCCCAGTCACTGAGTCAATCCACCTCATAGAGGGCCTTCCCCTCCTGCGCTGTCCCTCCACCCTTCCAAGCATGATGTCCCTCTCCAAGGACCGATCCCTTCTTACAACATTTTCAAAGTATGTCAGATGAAGCCCCAGAATCCTTGCCTCCAAGGAGTAGCCTTCTCCAGGATGAATCCTTTTGTTTTCTTGGTAGTCCATGATACATTCAATACTCTTCTCCAGCACTACAGCTCAAAGGCATCAAGTTTCCTGTCCTCCCTAGTTATTGTCCAGCAGACGCACTTTAGTCTCCAGAGTGACACCATTGCTCTTCAGTACTTTCGAGAGGTCCCTAACAGCAGACTTTCCTATGGCAATACGTCTTTTAATTTCCTGGCTGCTGGTGCCAAGAGTGTTGACCGTGGAGCCAAGCAGACTAAAGTTGTTAACAATCTCAATCTTTTCACCATCCATCCTGGTGCTGCCAATTGGTCCAGTGGTGAGAATCTTTGTCTTCTTGATATTGAGCCTCAATCCATATTGGAGGCTGCAGGCCTTGACCCTCTGCAGCAAGCATTTCAGGCCCTCCTTAGTTTTGGCAAGCAGGGTTGTGTCATCTGCATAACGCAGATTGTTAATAGATCTTCCACCAATCCTGACGCCACACTTCTCATAGAGCCCAGCGTCTCAGATAATCTGTTCTGCATACAGGTTGAAAAGGTTTGGAGACAGGACACATCCCTGGCATACGCCCTTCCCAATTTTGAAACATGCAGTGTTTCCTTGCTCTGTTCTGATGACTGCCTCTTGGTGCAAGTACAGGTTTCTCATTAGCATGATCAAGTGTTCTGGGACTCCCATTCTTCTCAGAGTCAGCCACAGTTTGTCAGGATCCACACAGTCAAACGCCTTTGCATAATCAATGAAACGCAGATAGACATTCTTCTGGTATTCCCTGCTTTCAGCTAAGATCCATCTAACATCAGCTACAATATCCCTAGTACCACGACCACTTCTAAACCCAGCCTGGACTTCTGGCAGTTCTCTGCTGATGTACTGTTCCAGTCGTTTTTGGATAATCTTCAGTAAAATCTTGGTTGCATGTGAAATCAATGTTGTCTAGTATGTTTTATTTAATCATTCACATATACCTTATATTTTATATCATTAATTACTATTGACTTATTATCACCTCACCTTTTCAAGTCTCTGTTGAATCTTTCCTATTCCTTCACTTTCTCCATCTGCCCTTTAACCTCTGCTATCCTAGTGATTTTCCCCTTCCCACTTTCCCACCCTCTTTTCCGTTTCCCCTTTCTTTCAGGTTTCTTGACATGTATTAATGAGCACAGGCAGGCAGGGTTGCATCTTTTTGCTGAAACATCTCAGTTGGTATTGCATGAAGTCCTGGAACCTTCTTTTTTGCCAAAACTAGTTCTTGAACATGTTACTTCCTGAAGTAGGTCAGTGTCAAACAGTTCTTTACAGTACTTTTTGTTTTGCCCTGGTCATATTTTGGATATACTTTGGGAGTTGATAAGGCCAGTGGTACACTGCAATCCTGAATTCATCCGCTGCCACACTGGAGAGAGGGGCAGTCTCCTCCTGTGCAGTTAACCCTCCAGAAGGTCAGCTATGGGTCAGTTCTGACTCAGTAGTAAAAAACAACTACTCATCTTTTTTATGTGATTTATTTTTTCCACTTTCTTTTTATTTTTATTACTTTGTACAAAAATTGTACATCATTCATATATTTCATTCACATTGTGTTTTAAATGATCCCTCATATACATTGTTTTATTTAATCACCATTGGTCTATGTTTACCCCATCTTTCTAGGTCCCCACTGGATCTTTCGAATTCCTTCACCTCCTCCCCTCCATTCACCACTCTATTATCCACGTGATGTCCTCTCCTCACCTCCCTCCTCTGTCCTGGTGATCCTTGTAGACTTTTATCCACATTTTACTAGTTAGCAGAATATGTCTTTACAAGACTGAGTTAGTGACAAAATCAACAACTGAGTTTTTTGTAAAAATTAAGTTCCTTGTGTGCTTCAAAAACTTTTTCCAATAGGGTGAATGAATAAACCTCCTACAGACTTGGAAAAAACATTTGTCAATGACTTTTCAGACAAAGGTTTAATAACTAAAGTTTACAGAATAATACAGGGCCTCCACAAGGAAAAGATTGATAACCCAATCACAGGTTGGTAAAAGACATGAACTTTTCACAAAGGAAGACATTCAGATGGCCAGTAGTTCCATCAAGAAATGCTCACAATTACTGGAGATCAGAGAGATGCAAATCAAAACCACAATGAGATACCATCTCACTCCAGAACAGTAGCAAAAGTTAGTAGGAGAGCAGGCAGTAAATGTTGTAGGGGATATGGAGAGATTAGAACTCTCACATACTTCTGATGGGATTATAAAATGGTACAGCCGCTCTAGAAGTCAGTTTGGCATTTCCTCAAAAAGCTGGATATAGAAATCCCATATGACCCAAATATTCCACTGCCAAGAATATAACTGAGGAGAATATAACTAAGAAGGCAAATGGAGATTTGTAAACCTGTGTTCATAGCAGCATTATTCACAATAGCAAGAAAATGGAAACTGTACAAATGTCTATCAACAAACAAATGGATTGAGAAATTATGGTAAATTTACACAATGCAATACTATGTAGCACTAAGGAGCAACATTTTGTAAAATACTATATAGCATTCCATCTTTAGAACTTGCCGAGTTGTTCAGTATCTTGCCCATAGAATCCTTTGGTGTTGAAACTCACGGTTTAAAAAAATTTTTTTCAGTTCTTTCAGCTTGACAACTGCCAAGTATGCTCTTCCTTTTTAGTCCGAATAGATATCTAACATAAGACATTAAGCAAACCGTCTTATTTATTGATGTCAGCCATATTTTTAAGCAAAAACCTTGTCATCTTACCCCTGGCTCTTATTAAAGCCTTCTTCTTTTCCAATGAGGAAATTCCTTAGATTCTTCAGTGAAATAAGGAAATAAGTGTGTCTCACTGTCACCTCATGCATACTCTCGTCATATGAGTAGCAGTGCAAGACTGAATTTTTTTTTTATGTGACTATGAACATGAGGATTTTATCACTTTATTGTTAAGCCCCTATGCCGCATTACCTGACCTGTATAAAATGATGCAGTCGGGTTTTCATTTCTTTTTTAACAATTAGAACAAAAAACAGTTTAAGGAAATAAAACTACAAGCATATAGATATGAGGGGGGGAAATAACAAGCATGAGCTGAGGCAATAAAAATTTAAAGATAGGAAACAGAAATAACTGTAGGGCTATTATTTGTCCAAGACTAATGCGTTTAATGTATAGATTATGCCCAAAGTAGAGTATAACTATTTGAATGAAATCTTTGTATAGCTAGTTTTTACCTCTGACCTCTGTAAGCATCTTGTAGCATGCAGGGCCAACACGCATCTGTCACTGTTCTTTGTGAGTAAATACCTTCTGTTTCAAAGCCAACTATTCTGTTAGTCTTTAAAACTTGCTTTCTTATTATGCTTTTCTTTATGACCAAAGTCATAGTTAGCTTAAAAAATGTACTGAGAAAAAAAAATGTACTGAGATTAAACAGATGGTCACTTTGAAGCTCACTGTTTCTTGTGACTTGTGAAACAGTGTTGTTGTTAAGTGCCGTCGAGTCGTAGGCGACTCATAGCAACCCTATGAACAAAAGACCTGGACGCCTGTGTAGTTTTCGTCCTTTGTCCAGGTTCATAGGGTTTCCAGAGGCACACTATTATGGAAGTGGATGTCACTCCTGCTTCCAAGCTTGTTTTAGTCTAATACATTGATTTCAAGAAGTATTTTAATTATTATCCAACCCAGGGCCCAGAGTACTATTTCGATGATGAATTTTGCTCATATATTCATGATGTTTAAATAACATCAGTTAAATAATAACTTTAAGTAAGTTAAAATAACTTCATGTTTTAGTTTTGATGGGTTTTTTTTTTACTTGAAGTTTTCACTTATATAAGTGTAGATTAACACACCTTCTGTACGACAGAATGAAACACTACCCAGTCCTGCACCATGTTCACAGCCATTGCTGTTTTTGAACCACTGGTGCAGACACTTTGTTGATCCGTATCATTGAGAGGCTTCTTCTTTTGCATTGATCCTCTTCTACACCAACTATGATGTCCTGCACCAGGGATGTTTGTTGTTATGGTTATGTGCCATCGAGTCAACCGTGACCCATAGGGACCCTATAAACAATGGCTCTGAACTATCTTACTCGAGTCTTACCATCTCCAAAACACCTGGTCCCATTTTCAGTCATTGTGTTAATCCATCTCATCCAGGGTCTTCCTCTTCTGAGCTGACCCTCCACAGATTGGCATACAAAGCCACACCATCCTTGTTTCTAAGGAGCATTCTGGCTATACTTCTTCCAGGACAGGCTTGTTCATTCACTGACATTGCATGGTATGGTCAAAAATGTTAACTAACAACAAAATTTAAAGACATTAATTTTTCCATCTTCATTCTTCATTTTACAGTTTTCGCATGCGTATATGTTGTTGTCCTGTGCTGTCAAATCATCTGCAACTCATAGCAACCCTGTGTACAATAGCTCTGAACCCTGCCCTGTCCTGAGTTAGTCTGACTCCAACACACCTACACCCATTACCCTGGTTACTCCATTTCATCCAGGTCTCCCTCTCCTGCATGTCCCTCCACCCTTCCAAGCATGATATTTTCTCCAAGGACTGGTCCCTCCTGGCTACATGCTCAAAGTATGTGAGATGGAGCGTCAAAATCCTTCCCTCCAGGGAGTAACCTGTTTCATTCTCTTCAGGATAGACCTGTTTGTTCTGTTGACTGTCCATGGTATGTTTAATGCTCTTCTCCAGAACCACACCTCAGAGGCATCAATTCGTCTTTCACCCATTGTCATTATCCGGCTCTCTGATGTGTAGTACGTAACTGTGAAGATCATGGCCTGGTTCAGGTACACCTTAGTCTCTAGACTGACATTGTTGCTCTTTAGCACTCTGAAGAGTTCCCTGACAGCAGACTTTCCTTAAGCAACTTATCTTTTGATTTCCTGACTGCTGGTGCCAAGAGTGTTGATTATGGTGATCTAAAATCCCAAGTCTTGAGTGTGGTTCACATTAGTCTTCAAATTGACATCTTTACTTTTTAACACTTTGAATATATCTTCCTAATCAAATTTGCGCAATGCAATGTGTTGTTTGGTTTCTTGACTACTACTTCCATGATAATTTTATTTCCAAATAAACTTAAATCTTGACAACTTCAGTCTTTCCTCTATTTACCGATTTATAATATACAGTCTAGGTTTGTTTTGTTTTGTTCTAGTGGCCTATACAACAGGGAGTTGCACTGCTAATCAAGAGCCCAAACTTGTCTGTTGTTGTTATGTGCCGTCGAGTCTTTTGCGACTCATAGCGACCCTATGTACAACTGCCCTAAACCGTGTTCTATCCTGTGCCAATCTCATTGCCTCTGACAAACCCATCCCGAGTACCCCAGTCACTGAATCAATCCACCTCATAGAGGGTCTTCCCCTCCTGCGCTGTCTGTCCACTCTACCCAGCATGATGGCCCTCTCTAAAGACCTGTCTCTCCTTACAACATGTCCAGAGTATGTCAGACGAAGCCCCAGAATCCTTGCCTCCAAGGAGCAGCCTGGTTTAATCCTCTCTACGATGAATCTGTTTGTTTTCTTGGCAGTCCATGGTACATTCAATACTCTTCTCCAGCACCACAGCTCAGAGGCGTCAATTCTCCTTCTATCCTCCCTGGTCATTGTCCAACTCTCTGATGCATAACAAGTGATTGCAAAAACCATGGCCTGTATCAGGCGGACCTTAGTCTCCAGAGAGACACTGTTGCTCTTCAGTATTTTGGAGAGGTCCCTAACTGCAGACTTTCCCATCACAATACGTTTTTTTATTTCCTGGATACTGGTGCCAAGAGTGTGTAGTATGTGCTAATCCATTATCTCTTGATGAACATTTGGATTGTTCCCATTCTGTGGCTTTGGTGAGTATTGCTACAAAGAATATTGGTATATTCCTGTTTAAGTTTCTGTCTCTCCTTTAAAGCCTCTGCTTTATCTGTCTGTATCTATAGATAGAGAAAGAGTAATTGTTAAGTTAAAGTTTAACCTTTTGAGGACCCACACTTCCACAGCACTGGCAATGGAAGTTGCAGAATGGTTGCTGCTTCTACACATTCACAGTAATATTTGTTACTTCCTGTTTTTGTGAAGAGAAAGATAGGCAGTCACCTCCCATGTAGTTTACTGCCTCTGAAAACCAGCTGGAAGGTCAGCTATGAGTTGGTTTCATCTCAGTGATACACAACAACAGTCTATGGCATAAATAGATTTGCAAACATAGCCAAAAATGCACAACCAGCAAAGATTAAAATCAACATATGGAACCTTCTAGATAGCAAATCCCTGTGTCTGTAAAAAATGGTTTTCAGTACGGTTAAAAGAAAGCTCATATTTGACAATGGCATTTCAGACTAGGGTCTCATAACTAAATATTACAGAGCCTCCACAAGAAAAGACTGATAACACAGTTACAAAATGGGTGAAAAAAATGTGAAAAAACTCTTCAGAAAGGAGCTCATTTGGATGGCCAGCAAATACATGAGGAAATATAAAAATCCCTGGCAATCAGAAAGATGCAGATCAGAACCACAATGAGAAACTGTCTAATTCCAGGAGCAGTAGCAAAGTTTAACAAAAGAGCAAACAATAAGTGTTTGAGAGGTTGTGGAGAGATTGGAACTCTCACTCACTGCTGGTGGAATTGTAAAATGATGCAACCACTCCAGAAGATAGTTTCGTATTTCCTCAAAAGGCTGAACATAGAAATCACATGTGACTCGGCCATTCCACTACTTGGAATATATCCTAAGGAAATCAAAACTGAAACATCATCCATACAGCTATGCTCACAGCAGCATTATTCACAGTAGCAAGAAAATGGAAACAACTCAAAAGTCTATCAGTAAACAGATGGATAGAGAAACCGGCAAAACTGCCTTCCATAACAATATTCTGCTGGTTTCACGTTATCACTTAACGGCTCACGTCAAGAGCCTCTCTGAAGTTTTCTTTTAATTAATTCCCAAGTAACCTTGACACCCTATCCCAGTTACTCTGTATCACATTATTTCCCCCCATAGTAACAACCCTAGGTTCTTTTTACTAGCGTCCTGTCCTAAATATCTCATGGCAGTCACAGAAGAAGATACCACTGTAATTTCCATTTCACACGTTAAAAAAGTCAAGCATAAAGTAAACAACTTGTGCAAAGTGACATAATTGCAAACCAACTGAAATGATTCTGTTTGTTTCTTTTCTTGCCTATCTCTGCACTACCTGAAAGAAAACTTATTAAGAGGTCTCTTTTTAATTCTGTTCATTGCTGTATGCTTCTACACAAAAACATACTTTGCAAAAAGGAGATACTTCATAACATTTTAATGTGTAGTAAGCACTAAGTAAATAAGAAAGAGTGTGACTGCAAGCCCAGAGGTGCACGGTTCAAATCCACCAGATGCTCTGCTGAAGAAGGAGGGACAATCTCCTCTTGTACCTGTCAGATCTGATTTGATGGTACACACATAACAAATTTTAAAAAAATTAAATAGAAAATTAAAAAAGAAAGAGTGTGGTCATAGGATACATTTGTGATACTGGGAAAGAGCAAAAGATGTGTGCTGTCACCCACATGTGGACTGATGTGGGTGCTCCTGCTCCACCCTTTTTTTTTCTACGTGTGCAGTGAAGGTGGTGGCTGGGAAGGCAGTCAGGAGGGCCTTTCCATCCCTTGGCTCCTGCCTCACTGGGAATCACAAAGCACTGCCTACGTATATGACTAAACTGGGATGTGAGCTGGAGGAACTTACATTGTACCCTCACTGCAGCCAGCTTGAGAGAGTGAAAGTGGAGCCTACAGGCCGTAGAAATAGACAATACACCACAAGCCTCTGCTCATGTGGAATTTAGTGTATAGACAATGCAACTAAAAATATGTTCATGTCACTAACTGTGATGAGCACAAAAAGTTTATAGAACAAAATACATGGAAAAACAACCTCTGGTGGCCTAGTTTGTAAGAAGCTGTGCTGCATTCCCAAAGGCACATGGTTGAAAGCCACCTGATGCTTGGCAGGAGAAGGGTTAGCCATCTCCTCTGGGGTGATTTACTGTCCTTGAAAATACGCTGGAGGTTCAGACTTGATTGTACACAACAACAAAAATAACTCGAAAGGAAGCTTTGGTGGCCTAATGTCAAGAAACTGTACTGCAGTCTGAAAGGCACACGGTTTGAATTCTCCAGTTACTCTAGGTGAGAAAGGTGGACAATCTCTTCCCATATGATTTACTGTCTCTCAATTTCCTCCACTGGAGGGTCGGCTATGAGTCTCTTTAGACTGATAACACACAACAACAATAACAATAGTGTGAAAGGATGGGTTAGCTACTGCTCTACAAGATCATGATCATATATATCATGAATTTTTATACTGTTGATGTACAAAGGAAAGGCTTTTCCATTTTGAGTAATACTAATTCATTCATATTACATCTTTGAAGTACATATTCAGGGTTTTCTTTTTCTATTCTTTTTTTTAAATTTTATTAATTTTAATGAACATTTACAGGGATTTTGGATTTTCATTCATTCATTGTTACATTTTTCTCCCTGTCCACCCCTACCTCTCACCCCTAATTCGCTCTTCTCTTTGAAAAGTAAAAGAAAATTCTTTTATCGGTATACAGTCACCTCTTCCCCAAGTACACTCCACTGTGCAACCTTCATTCTGGACTCTTGTCATAACCATAATAACCAATCATATATCGCTTTTAAATAGTTCTCTCCCTCATCTGTTTCAATGCAGTATACATAATTTACCCAGTTTTTCTCAGTCTCACCCCAACCCTGATGTTAGTCCCATTCTACAACAGTGGCATTATGCAGTATTTGCCTTTTTGTGACTGAGATATTTCATTCAGCATAATGTCCTCCAGGGTCACCCATTTTGAATAATATTGCATGCGTTCCTTGTTTTTCAATGCAGTGTAGTATTCCATTGTGAGAATATACCACAGCTTCTCTATCCATTCGTTTGTTGATGGACACTTTGTTTCCAACTCTTGCTATTGTGAACGAAGCTGCAATAAACATGGGTGTGCATATATCTACTTGGATGGCGGTTATGGTTTCTTTAGGGTATATTTCAGGATTTTCTTAATGAAGGGTTTTTTGTTTATTTGTGTGTTTTTTAATTATTATTAAATTTTATTAGTTTTAATGAACATTTACAGAGATTTTGGGTTTTCTTTCATTCATTGTTGTATTAATGGGGGTTTTTTGAATGATTTGTATCCGAGGAATGGTCTTCTCAATTACTTGCTATGCATGCAACTCTTGCTATTGTGAATGAAGCTGCAATAAACATGGGTGTGCATATATCTGCTTGGATGGCGGTTATGGTTTCTTTAGAGTATATTTCAGGATTTTCTTAATGAAGGGTTTTTTTGTTTGTTTTTGTTTGTGTGCTTTTTAATTATTAGATTTTATTAATTTTAATGAACATTTACAGAGATTTTGGGTTTTCTTTCATTCCTTGTTGCATTAATGAGGGTTTTTTTTGAATGATTTGTATCCGAGGAATGGTCTTCTCAATTACTTGCTATGTACGAGGAAGCTGGGCACTAACTAAGGATGACAGAAGAATGATTGATGCCTTTGAGTTGTGGTGCTGGAGAAGTGTTGAACATACTATAGACTGCCAAGAGAAATAACAGGTCTGTCCTGGAGAGGGTGATACCAGGATACTCCCTAAAGGCAAGGATTTTTAAGCTCCATTTCACATACTTAGTGCATGTAGCCAGGAGGGACCTTTCCTTGGAAAAGGACATCATGCTTGGAAGGTTGGAGGCATAGCGCAAAAGAAGACGACCCAGTATTGACTCAGTGCCTGGAGAAATGGGAGTATGTCTGTTGGAGATGATGCCATTCCTTCAGGATAGAGCAGAGTTCAGAGCTAATGTACATAGGGTTGCTATGAATCATAGGCAACTCAACGGCACATAACAACAACATGTAATCACTCAAATGTCTTGTATTTTCTATAATTATTATTGATCTATATCAATGCATTTGGTACCAGCAGTCAGAAGATCAGGAGAATGGAAGAGTCTGCAGTCCTTTCCAAATTCTTGAGGGACAATGATGTTAGTTTGCACCTGATTTGGGCTGTGTTCTTTTCAATAACTTGCTATGCTGCTGAGAGCAGGACAATGAATAAGAATGGCAGAAGAATTTATGCCTTTAAACTGTGGTGTTGGATAAGAGTACTGAATATCCCATGGGATTCCAAAAGAATTAACAGACATGCTTGGAGACACTGTGGAGGAAAGGAGAAACTTTCCTTGGAGAAGGACATCATACTTGGAAAGACAGAGGGACAGCAAAGGAGAGGAAAATCTTCAACCAGATAGTTTGACACAGTGACTGTACAATGGGTTCAAGTGTGTCACAGGAAGGGATGAGATTCAGATCTATTATTCATAGGGTGTCTTTGAGTCATACTCACTTCAATGGCACCTAACAACAACCACAACAAAATGCCTGTTACCACCTTGTCTCTTCAAGTCCCAATTAATATCCTTCCTATTCCCTCCCCCTTTGTTGCCCCTCTTCTCTTCTCCCTTTTCTGACTGGATCACTACCACTTGTGGTTAACCTTGAGGAGAGTGGGGGGTCCCAGAATACTTGACTGTGTTCATGTGAAACGTATACTTGGACCAAGAAGCAGTCATCAGGACAGAGCAAGGAAACACTGCATGATACAAAATCAGAAAGGGAGTGCATCAGGGATGCATCTGTCTTCATACCTTTTCAATCTACATACAGAACAAATCCTTCTGAAGGCTGGGCATCTGAGGAAGAATGTGGTATCAGGATTGGAGGAAGACTCAACAACTGACATGATGCAGATGACACAACCCTGCTTGCTGAAACTGAGGAGGACCTGAAGTGCTTGCTGCAGAAGGTCAAGGACTGTAGTCTTCAATATGGATTGAAGCTCAGTATCAAGAAGACAAAGATTCTTACCACTGGACCAATTAGCATGATAAATAGAGATTGAACTTGTTCATAATTACAGCTTGCTCGGCTCCACAGCCAACACTTTTGGCACCAGCAGTTAGAAAATTAAAAGATGAATTTCATTGGGAAAATCTGTCAGGGACCTCTCCAGAGTACTGAAAAACAACAGTATCAGTCTAGAGACTAAGGTGTACCTAAACCAGGCCATAGTCTTTGCAATTACTTGCTTTGAATTAGCGAGCTGGACAATAACTAAAGATGACAGAAGAAGAATTGATGCCTTCGAGTAGTGGTGCTGGAGAAGAATCTTGAACATACCATGGACCACCAAGAGAACAAATGGGTGTCTTAAAGAAGGAGAAACCAAGTTCTCCTTAGAGGCTAGGATTTTGAAGGCCTAGCTCCCCTACTTTAGACACATGGCCTTGAGGGACCAGTCCTTGGAGGAAGACATCATGCTTGGAAGGGTGGAGGGAGGAGAGGAAGGTAGAAGAGGAAGATCCCAGATGAGATGGATTGATAAAGTAATTGGGGTGGTGGAGGTAAGTGTGTCATAGTGTGACTGGCTTAGGACTGGGCAGGCTTCAGAGCTGCTGTACAGAGAGTCGCTATGAATTCCAGGCAACCCCACAGTACCTAACAAAAATAACAACAGCTCGCGTGCTTCTCCGGGAGCCGTGGCGCAGGAGGGAGACCGAGATGGCAGATGAAATCGTTAAGGCTCAGACCGCCCGTCCTGGTGGCGATACAATCTTCGGGAAGATAATCCGGAAAGAAATCCCAGCCAAAATCATTTTTGAGGATGAGCGGTGCCTCGCTTTTCATGACATTTCACCTCAAGCACCAGTACATTTTCTGGTGATACCTAAGAAACCTATTGCCCAGATTTCTGTAGCAGAAGATGATGATGAAAGCCTTCTTGGACATCTCATGATTGTTGGCAAGAAATGTGCTGCTGATCTGGGCCTGCAAAAGGGTTATCGAATGGTGGTGAATGAAGGTTCAGATGGGGGGCAGTCTGTTTATCATGTTCATCTCCATGTTCTTGGAGGCCGGCAGATGCATTGGCCTCCTGGTTAATTTTGCTTTAAGATTATTTTCCCTTCTTTAAACAACTGTCAGATTTGAAAGGTCGACTATGTTAAGCAGTACACTTACTATTGCCTGTGTACAGAGAGATTAAGGAAATAATTTGAAAAACAGTTGTGTAATAAAAGACGTGATTGCATGGTTAAAAAAAAATAACAACAGCTATCCTCCTAGTTTCACAACTGTAGCCTTATGCAGTATATGTCCTTTTATTAAAAGACACTTGTCTGAACTGTTACTAAGTAAGAAGTTTAGCAACATTTCAGACAAGGATATTGTAACTAAATGTTATGGACTACAGGGCCTCCACAGGAAAAAAATGATTGATAACTCAGTCACAAAATGGGAAAAAGACATGAAAAGACTTTTCACAAAGGAGGACATTCGAATCCAGAGTGCCTGCTTTTGGAAAATCTTCAGTTAGAGACCTCTCCAAATTATTGAGGATAGTGATGTCAGTGTGAGGACTAAGTGGCATCTGATTCAAGCCATAGTCTGCCTGATTGCTTGCTATTTGTCTGAGAGCTGGACAGTGAATGTTGTTGTTTGTTGTTATGTGCCGTCGAGTCGCTTGCGACTCATAGCGACCCTATGTACAACAGCCCTAAACTCCGCTCTGTCCTGTGCCAATCACACTGTCTCTGACACTCCCATCCCAATTATCCCTGTCACTGAATCAATCCACCTCATAGAGGGCCTTCGTCTCCCGCGCTGTCTCTCCACCCTCCCAAGCATGATGTCCCTCTCCAAGGACAGTGAATAAGGATGAAAAAAAAAATTGATACCTTTGAGCTGTGGTGTTGGAGAACATCCCATGGACTGCCAAAAGAACACACTGATATATCTTGGAGAGAGTACAGTTAGATTGCTCTTTGGAGGCAGGAATGATGAGACTTCACCTTACATATATTAGACATGTTGTTTGTTAGAAGGGGCTATTCATTCCTTAGAGACGGACATGATGCTGTGAAGGGTGGAGGGTCCGCAAAGAGAGGAAGACTAAATCAGATGGATTGACACAGTGACTGCTGCACTGTGTCAGGAAATGCGAGGCTGGCACAGGATAGAACAGGGTTCAGATCTTTTGTTCATAAGGTCATTATGAGTCATACTGAACTTGTCAGCACCTAACACCATAACAACTTTTGGTTTACTAGTGGGCACTTCCTTACCCACTAGGCCCCCAGGGCTTCCTATTAGAATAGCTAAAAACATGCTTCTTGTTGTTATTGCCATTGTTACGCCATTGATTCAACTGTAACTCATAGTGACCCTGTGAATAAGCGGTTTGAAACTTGCCCTAACCTGCAGCATCCTCATGATCTCTACACAGTGCTCAAGCCCACTGTGGTAGCCACTATGCCAGTGCATCTTGGGAAGAATCTTCCTGTCTGACCCTCTACCTTTCCCAGCATGATCTCTAAGAATTGGTTCCTCTGAGATTATACCTTAAGTAAATGAGATGACATTTCACCATCCTTGCCTCCGAGGACTATTCAGATCACATATCTTTCAAGACAGATTAGTTTTGATAGTGCATGGTATTTTCACTACTGTTTTCCAGCACCACAATTCAAAGGCATCAATTCTTCTTCTGTCATCCTTATTGATTTTCCCACTTCCAGCTGCGTAAGAAATGATTGAAAAGACCGTGGCTTGGATCAGACGCATTTAGTACTGTGGAGAGGTTCTTGAAAACAGATTTTTCTGGTGCAATTCTGAAAACATATATACACAGAAAAATTATGTTCTGAGCACTATTATTTGTAATAGCAAGAAAGTAGAAGCACCCCAAATTTCCATTATCTGATGAATAGTTAAATAATGGAATATTTGAAAAGGAATAGTTCAACTCAGCATGAGTTGAAGTACTTACATATGCTACAACATGGAAACATTATGAAGCTAGGCACAAAAGATCACACATTACATGAAATGTCCAGAATAGGAAAATTCATATGGAAGGTAATTATTGCCAGAGGCTGAGAGGATGTAGGAAAGGGTAGTGACTGTTAATAGGTATGGAGTTTCCTTTGTTGTTGTTGTTGTTACGTGCCGTCGAGTCTTTTGTGACTCATAGCGACCCTATGCACAACAGCCCTAAACCCTGCTCTATCCTGCGCCAACCGCACCACCTCTGACACACCCATCCCGATTACCCCAGTCACCAAATCAGTCCATCTCATAGAGGGTCTTCCCCTCCTGCGCTGTCCCTCC